>NC_033798.1:94809698-94810753 GCF_001876935.1 Asparagus officinalis
GGCCGACCCGCGCGGGCGCGGGTCGACGCGGTCCGACCCGCGCGGACGCGGTGTTTTGAATCTTTGCTGAGCTCTGGTGTTTTCTGGTCTTTCCGGGACTTGTATTTTCGACCGTTTTGCGTAATTGATCGTCTTGTTGACTTGTACGCTTCGTTGCGGAATTGACCGTCGAACGCGTGTTGATTGACACGCACGTGTTGATTGACGCACGCATGTTGATTGACGCGTGCGGTCCACTTGGCGTTTTCCATTATGGTGGTTCGTTGTCGTGTCATCAACAGTTTGCCGATTCGCTTTATGCGCTTGTCGGCGTTGGATAATCCTCTTTGATTCGGATAACGACGTTCATCACCTTCTCTTTGTCTTGAGTTGTGTGCGGGCACCCATAGGTATTTTTAGACGCCTACACCAGTGCCATAGCCCCTCTGTCGCCATCACAACAAATACAATGGTGCCTCGGACCACCACCTGTAAAGTGTCAGTCGACTTAGCTAGCTTCCTAGACTTGACCGAAATTATGCAAATACCATTCTAGATCTAGTATAAATAGGTGCATTTCCTACTATATGAAGCTACATGAAATTCTACACACTTAAGATAACTAAATTATTTTTCTCCTTCAGATCACAACTAACTCGATCATCAGAGGAACCATCGGAGAACCCAATTCTGGTCCTCTAATGTGTTGTTTGTGTATAGGACTCTCTTCCGCTCAACAATAAACCATTAAAAGAGATTAATATACAATAAGTTCTTTAAAATCTACCTTAAATCGTATTGCTTAACATCTGGCATCAATACATGGTAATATTCACATGAGTAGACAAAGGGGCTACTCTTGATTGGGTGATAATATATACAGCATGTCTGTTCATAATTAATCGTTCTTTCTTGTTATGTTTGGTTAAGAAATTGGTAGTAAACTTTGCAAACATATGGATCTTGTGATTGGAAACATGCTCGAAGGTGGGGCTGTCCAAAAAGCCGCCCGGCCCGGAATAGTATTTTTTTATTTTTATTTTCTTATATGTAATATATATATATATATATATATA
>NC_033798.1:94811049-94827122 GCF_001876935.1 Asparagus officinalis
TATGTATAATACAATTTGTTTATGTAATTACTATAAGTATTTACAATTTGTTTATGTATAATATATGTATATGTGTGTATATATATATACATATACATATATTGAATAACATGAATACTTTGAGCTACTTAGTCTAGTGGTAAAATATAAGAGTTTGGAGAGTAGGTTAGTGGTTCAAATCCTAACAACAACATATATATTTAGAAGTCTTTGATTTGGCCTTGGGTCTAGGGCTCTTTAAATTCTACAATTATTTTTAGTTTTGTTTGTTTCTACAAATTCTATAATTATTTTATATTATTTTAATTTTTATAATTTTTTATATTTATAGTTTACATAATTACAATTGATTAATAATATAATTTTTTTTATCAAAATTGTGTTTATTTTTTGCATTGTATTCGTCAAAATTTAAAAAAATTAAAATTTTTTAAATAATAAAGAAACCGGGCCGGCCCGGAGCCCGACCCGAAATTAAAATTTTTTAAATAATAAAGAAACCGGGCCGGCCCGGAGCCCGACCCGCTTGGGCCCGGGCTCCGGTTTTGCCCTGCTTGGGCCCGGTTTTTTAGGCCGGCCCGGCCTAGATGGACATCCCTACTCGAAGGTACTAAAAGCCCCCCAAGACTTCAAATGTCTGAAGAAAACAAGTAAAAAAATGCATATCTATGGAGATATACTGGACTAATCTACTTGAGGGTAATGGGCTCTGTTATAGGCTGCAAGTTAACCAAGTATTACTCAACACTTAGGAAGCTGACACATCTCTCATTCCACGCTTAATCAGAGTACTCCAGCAACCGACTGCTTGAATTGTTCTAGCGGTCGACTCCATCGGCTGATAACTTGCATGGCCGACAAGAAAGACGACACTTGTAGACCTATTCTCAGCCCACAAGCTTCCACACTCAGCCTATTATTTTAGCCGACAACTCGCGTGACCGACTAAAAAGAAGGTGTTTGTCGGCTTTCACAACAGCGAGCCTCAAAGCTGGTCATTTGAAGGAGCTTGAGGACCCAAACACCATCATAATCTACCTACAAACACCTATTTGATAATTGGCATCAACAGGCTCAAAATGATTGATCATGTTTAACGATATATTTATCCATCTAATTTTTAATGTGAATTTAAATCTAACGTCATGTATTTGTTAAAATAACTCATGCTTGCCTGAATGAACGTTTGATACTCCAAATAAACCTCTACTTTCATTCAGATAGAGGCGAGTTGAACTTGCACACAAACAAATGACTAATGAAAATAGCATATCGAATCATATAAGTGTTGCGCCCGGCGGAAGCGTGTACAATCTCTAACGAGTCGGTAAGAAACGCATGAAGAATCACAAATAAGTGCAGTCCACAATAGAACGACCAAAACCAATCACAAACACAGAGAATTTACGTGGTTCGACAATTTGCCCCACGGGGAGAGGATGAGGATATTTCACTATATGAGGAGAAATACAATGAGTTACAACTCTCTCAAACGCTCAAAATAACCCTAACCAAAAGATCTCCCTCACCAACAAATAATCTCCCTCTCAAAGTGCTCAAAAGTCTCAAATTTCTCTGATTAACGCCTTTCGCTCAATCCTAAAAAAAACAGACCATGAATCAATTCAGCCGAATTAACCGCTATCGGTCGACCGAAAAACTCAGTCAACCAATTGGGTAGATCGATCGACTGACCAGAACGATGTTTTCCAACCCTGTAACATGCACGCTATCGGTCCACTGATACTGTTCATCATTCGACCGAACAGAGACATTTTCTGTAGCTTCGAATTTTCCTATATTCAGTCGACTGAGTTGTATTTTCGATCGACCAACCATGTCGTTTTCACAATAAGAAGACATGAGGTATACACAGTGGCGTAGCCAGGATTATTTTTTGCCCTGGGCGAAAAATAAAGGTGATCTACGAGTATGAGGAGCTCAGTGAAAGAGAGGAGGGAGACGCAAGAGAGGGAGGAGGGAGAGGTTGTGGGAGAGGCGGAAGATCAGGTAAATGCTCAACAAAGTTGAGGAGAGGAAGGAAATGAGGAAGAAGAGAGGAGAAGCGGGGAGGAGGGAGGGTGATAACTTAGGGCAAGACTGTCCAGGGCAAGAATACCCTGACTACGCCACTGGGTATACACATTTGCATAGGAGCATGGAAAACGTCCATAACCCTTGAAGCCTCCAAAGAGGCGGGCATTAATTCAGCACCGATCGATGGATTTGTCAACTCCACCGACATGAAACCACAATGAGAATGGGGTAAGCTCACTTTTTTGAGACCCTCAAGGGACGATAGACTCCTATGCATAGCATGTTTGAGGACCCCACCACAGATGAAACCATTCTATCCTTCTCACGTGGTCTGTTTATAAAAGACAAGGGAAGAAACTATTTATGTATAAGGGTAAAAATTCACTGTCTTTTTTTATCTCTCAAATATTAATGAGTCTGTAGAGAGTGAGATCTCACTGACATCGTTGTGCCCTAAGAGTAGTCGCTAGAGACAAGATTCAGTCACGTGTGCTCTTGTCACACGTGGGCTTTTACTTGTTCACTGACATCCTTTCCCTTAACCTTTGGCTCTTGTCCCTTATCTCGAATCTTAATTACTTCACCCTGCTAACTATATAATTTTCTTAGAACTAATATAAAAGTATGATCTCTCTCTCTTGCTGTAACTTTAAAGTTTTTTTTGTAATGGTTAGAAATTAGGGGTATTTTAAAATGGTATTAGAACAATACATGTTTAAATCTCATCAGTTATGAATTTAAAATAAATTTTTTAAAATTTGACATTGTTGTGTGAGTTTATGGTTCAGCATATAAAAATAGACGCCCCCTGTAATGACATATTCCTCACCACCAGATTTCGCACATCAAATTCTGCAGATTACTTCTTATTTTATTGTCATCAACAACATGAAAATCTCTTTAGGAATAATATAATAAAGTGAGAAAGATGCTGAGGAGATTTGTTAAGTACAGAAAATTGATAAACAAAATATACATAAAGATAAAGAACACGCGGAAAAGTACGTGCACCGAGAAAAATGATAAGAGAGAAAAAATCAAAAAACAAAAAAGTACCGATTCAGTTCTCTTAGACTCTTAAGTCAAGTTGTAATATATGAATTAGTTATAAAACACCTTTTTTCTTTTCTCTCTCTAATCATTTTCGTTCTTACAACTTTGCTTAAGGAACGTACAGTGATATTTTTTTAGCGAATGAGTAATGATCCTTTTAGATACAGGTTTGATTTTGATGGAGTGATTAAGGCATTAATCTCTCAACTGTAGAACAATAAATGGAAAAAAAAATCCAAATTTCTTTCAGAACACACCTTAAATTAAGTTTAGCCTGATAGAAAGTCTGTATGAACAAATATAGAGTGGGAACCTTACTCTTAACTTCACGTTTATAAGCTCATGTCCGAATATTTATACACCAAACTTTCTTTTTTGTTAATTTAATATACTTAACTTGTAAACTATATATGTTTAGTTTATTGGCTGCCGATGACCAATGGAAAGATATCATGATCTAATACAAGCTGGGTGAATCAAAAGAATGTTTTAAAACTTCACTAGACTATACAAATGCGGGAGAAGGCAGAGGTATCTAGTATATAGATGGGGCGGTGGTCTACATAAATAAATATTTATTTTTGTAACTTATATACAGCAATTGAGGTGTATAAAAAGGGCACGATTTTTTTTCTTGTCTGAAAATAGGACCGACCCACGTTTTCCACTCATGACATGACAAGATAAGAATATTCGAATGTCTTGTAGTTATAATTCTCTAAACTTTTTCTTCCCTTACTATTTCTTTAAAGGGCTTGGTTGGTTGTGTTTCTTAGAAATCAAAGGAAACGAAAATTGGGGCGAAACCATCAGATTGTTTCCTCCCATTTCATAAATAAAAACTCAAAAACTAAATTTTCTAAAAATAAGTCACATCATTCAATAAGATCATCTCATCTTATCTTTTTTCTAATTTTAAAATATGAACCAAATATTTAAAAAATATATTATTATAGGAAATAGATTTTCTACCCTCACAAAAAAAAAAGAAAAAAAATTGAAAATCGTAAGATGAGTACTAAAATAGGCTTTTGCAAAATAACGACTAAAAAGTTTTGTAGTGTATTGTTAGAATATAAACTTATAACCATGAATCTATGTCATAACTTTGAAGTTTTGGTATAGTGACATAGTCCTTTAAGATAGCATCAAAACCGCACCTATTAGAATCTCGCTAGCCATGAACTTCTATACATTAAAAAAAAAAGACATTATCGCATGAGTCTAGAATTTTGCCCTAAAAGGGTAATGCGCTTGTTCAAAGTCTTTGCTCTAGTGGCAATGTCCTTTAAGACTTATTATATATACCAATGAAAAAATTGAAAATAGAATAATGGAGCCTGAAAAGTCATGTAAATTGATGTAAATGTAATTGCAATATGTATATCTATTACGTATAACTATAGTTGCAGCAACTCTTGTTTTGATGCTTACAGGATGTCGGTTTAATTAAAGTTGCCACTTAAAATATTGTTCGTAGCTCAAAAATATCGTACCTTTAATGAATCATGTTCAATTTGATAAATTATACTTTTTATAAAAGTGTGAGCTTGAGAAAAATACTCTAACACTCAATAGTACATTTGAACCTTTTGCATATTACATGTTATGTTATGGTGTTTTCAATCGCTAAAGTGTGACCATTAATTGCCAGCAACGGGCATGTGTACGTCTACATGTAATGCCCCAATCAAATTGGCGGCCAAAGACAAGCAAGGGTGAACTTGTCAGCTCTCTTGTTGAAGACGACTCACTAGGAGCCCATTCGACCAGCTATTCGATACCATTACGGAGTCGACTCGAAAGACGTTACTTCTCGGCTAAGCCAAGAGACGACTTCAGCCTCGAGCCTGTCCCACTGACAACATGTCAACATCACATTTAATGCTTGACAGATGCCATCATGCCTCTAGCCCCGATAGTCTTCATGACTCATCGGATCATGTTAGCACTGCCATGCCTCCAATCGCTTCTCATTTAATGCGGAAGTGATCACTCCCCCAATCGTCAGCCGACACCTGTAAAGTAGGTGCTAGCACAGCCACCGGCCCACACTTCTTCACTATCATCATATACTCGACCGAAGTGACCATTATACCATTATATCATCAGTATAAATAGAGGTACTATTCTAACATAGAAGAGTCTTCCCGATTCTGACTTCTAAATTTAATATTTTAAAGCAATATCTGCAAATTATATTATACTACAAAAAAGAACTCTCACAGTTCTTCATTTCCCCACTCAAGTTCATCAGCTAACTTGAACGTCGGAGATACAACAGGGGAACCAGTCCTCGTCCTCTTACGAGTTTCTACTTGTGCAGGCTCCAGCCCCTCAACTCAGAACCGGATATTCGTAGAAGGGAGCGGCACCTCATCAACCTCATCCAACAATTTTAATTGACTGTGTGATCATTAACATCAACATTACATTATGATCCTAGTCTAATAATATTATTGTTATAATTTAATCTTTCTAACTAGCAGTGTTATCTTAATCTAACAAATATAAAAACTTTCAAAATCTAAAACAGAATGCATATAGATCATTTAATTCAAAATTGAAGGGGTACATTAGTACATACTATGGGTATATTTAAAACGACATATTGAAAAAGAAATTTGAACTTTTGTCTTTTGTTTAGATTATAGCCGTGAACTACCAATAAGATGAATAGATCCCCAACTAATAAACATTAACAAATTTCAATAATTATACAATTATTATCTTATCCAATCCCCAAATCTTATGCACTAACAATTTTAAACTTATAATATTTATCCTAATATTAGGTACTAACAATTTCAAATTTAGGAAATTACACATTTGCCATCTAAATAGAATTCTACTTATAACGTAATCATTCTTTATCATATCCTAATCTTACGTACTAACGAATTCAAACTCAAGGAAATTACGCAATTGTTATCTTTTGATGTTTGCGTGGTAACTAAGTTGCACAATTATTGATCCTTTAGTTGCGAGTGTGACCTAATTGTTTGAAAATTCATATAACAACAAAAAATAAGTCAATTTATCGATGTAACCAATATACATGTAACCTAGCCTGGTTTGTGAATAATTAACCTATAAACTATATCCTTATGAAATATATTTAAATAATTAGCCTTTTAGTGCTGTGCAACTAAACTGAGAATCTTACGTTAGTTGCTAGAAAGTTAGCGTCTTTAGAAAAATATTGAACGATGGCTCCCGAAGAATTATTTATTTGTAGAAAGCACCCCAAAATTTTCTAAATTGTAAAAAACAATCATTAAAATTCAAAATTAAAAAAAAAAACTTGAGAATTCAAACCTAAAGTACAGTGAAAATATGAGAATTACAGATAGAACCATAAGTAACTTTTAATTTTCAGGAAACACCCTAAAATGTTAAGATTTTCAAAAAAAAACCTCATAATTGAAAATTAAAAAAACCATATATGATTCAATTTTGGTCTCGTTAAGAAAAAACTAGCTAAGCCTAGTTCAAATTTGAAGTTGCTCACAATTTCAAAATAGAACTAGTTTTTTCTTAACTATATAAGGTTGGTAAAAAAACTAGTTTAGAGGCTAGATTTTAAATTATTAAAAAATAAGTAAATTAGATCTGATTTTTGCCATACTAAAAATTAAATAGTGAATCAAAATTGTTGGAAACATGACATACAACACAACGGAAATTGCATATTATGTAGATTAATGTAAATTGATTAAAATCTAGAAGAGTCACTGAAACGCTTTCCGAATTTCTTCGATAACCTCTCCCAAAATCAATGCGAAATAACTTTCTCAAGAGAAAAAGCCTCCAAATAAAATCTACCAGTCACCGAAGAGGAGCAATATTTAGAGATAGGCTCTCAAAATCTATTTTCCTTTTTTTATTTTTCTTCTTCTTTTATTTTCTTCTTCTCCATAAGGCTACATATGAATCCTATAAATAGAATTGGACATGCCTTATATATTTCAATTTCAAAATAATTCTTAATTGTTTAAAACTCTATCCATGGCATTTAAAGATAGAATATTCTTTTCATAACAATTAGGATGGTAATAGAATTGTATTACATGTAAACCTCTTCTAATGACATTAATGAGACCAATTATGTCTCATATCAAGAACTAATTATTAATCAAATTAATAATATTAATTGAACAGTCAAATCCCTATCTGATCAATTGTTCATAAAAGCTCTTTCATAATATAGGATTAAATATTCGTGAATAATATTATCTTACATTCGATCCCCTCTGGTATCAATTTATTTTAGGTAACTTTATTGAGCAGGACAAATCATGTATTTGCTCATTCCTGAAATTGCAATCCCATGAACATAACTAAAAATTATTTTGAAACATCAAAATATTTTATTTTATAAGAAAATAAATTTAGAAAAAATAATTTTCAAAAATCACCCGTCGACAGGAATTTAATATCTTTATGGGATATGCATTATAAATTAACTAATAAAAATGAGTATACTGGATCCTATCTAGATATCCATCATTTCCCTAAATGAAATCTAATAACCCAACATTTCAGGTTGTACGACACTTGTAAAACAAGCTTAACCATTATATCAAAGTATACTAAATTATCAAATAAAAAATGATAACATCATCAAGTCTAAGGGACCACGTAACAACTCAAATTCTCTATCTCTTAGGTGACTCGTCCTAAAGAATCCAAATAAGGTCTTGTACTACACATATCAAATATGCGCTTATGAGATATACCCGAGGAATCTTCATTCCCGATACCTGAGTCAACCATCACATCCTATATGTCATTGTCATGCATAATAACTTGTTATAACAAAGTTATCATTTACTAGTTCTAGGTTAAGCAAAAATTTAAGAAATCTTTGAATTAGATTATATCTTCAAGCAAGTGACCATCACAGTGCATGATCTAATAAAATAATTTTTAAGGATAATATAACAATTATATAAAAGATACCCAAATAACATATGCAATAAATAAAACTTAATTAATATTCAATAAAAATGTATTGGATGTTTATGGGCATATAACACTGCTCTAGCAATCTCCCACTTGCCCTCACATCCAATCAGATACAATCCTAACTATCATTTTTTCTAAATGTCTGTCAATTTTTTTTTGTGATAACGGTTTTGTGGAAGGATTTGCAATGTTATACATTGTAGCAATCTTTTGAATCACATTTCCTGTTGTGAGTCTCTCTAACGAGATGATATTTTCTTTCAATGAGCTTAGACTTTTGATGAGCTATTTGTTGTTTAATTTGAGTAACAGCTCCACTGTTATCGCAGAATAGTGGAATAGAAAACACACTAGTAGAAACTATGTCAAGCTCACAAACAAACTTATTTATCCATACTTTTTTTTGTGGCATCACTTGCTGCTACATATTCTGCTTCTGTTGTAGAATCAGCAGTGACATTTTGCTTAACACTTCTCCAACTAAAAGTGTCATTATTGATGATGTAAACATATCCATATGTAGACGTTTTATCATCTGGATCGGATTGAAAATCAGAATCAATATATCCTTCAATGCTCATATTATTTGCATCATAAATTAAACAATAGTCTTTATTTCTACACAAATATTTAAATATAGCTTTCACTGCAGTCCAATGTTCCTCACCAGGATTGGACTGAAATCTACTTACAAGGCCAACATCATATGCTATGTCAGGTCCACTACATAACCTAGCATACATCAAACTATCAACTGCCGAAGCATATGGTATATTTTTAGAACTCTCAATCTTCTCTTTAGATTTAGGACACATTTTCTTTGAGAGCGAGATTCCATGTCTAGTAAGAAGTAATCCTTTCTTAGAATCTTGCATGCTAAACCTTCTCAGGATCTTATCCACATAAGTAGACTGTGATAATCCTATGTCTCTTTTCTCTATCTCTATAGAGTTTGAGCCCCAAAATATAGGATGCTTGACCAAGATCTTTCATAGATAACTCGTTTGAAAGCTATAATTTAACCGATGTCATCATACCTACATCATTCATAATGAGTAGTATATCATCAACATAAAGCACTAGGAACACAATGGAATTATTCTGTTATTTCTTATACACTCTAACTTTTTCAGAATTTTGGATAAAATCATATTCATTATTGTTTTATTAAAACGAATATTCCAACTCCTTGAAGCCTACTTAAGTCCATAAATTGACCGATTCAATTTGCAAACTATACTTTCTTGACATTTACATACATAACCTTCTGGTTGCTGCATGTAAATATCTTATTTAAGATATCCATTCAAGAAAGCTGTTTTGATATCCATTTGCCATATCTCATAGTCATAATGTGCGGGAATGGCTAAAAGGATCCTAATGGACTTTAATATTACAACCAGAGAAAAAGTTTCCTCGTAGTTAATACCCTCCTTTTGAGTATAACTTTTTGCCACTAAGCGATCTTTATATGTCTCTACATATCCATCTAACTCCAAATTTTTTTTTAGATATTCATTTACATCCTATAGTTTTAACCTCCAATATGTGGATCAACCAAGGCTCATACCTTGTTATGATACATGGAGTCCATTTTAGCTTTCATGACATGAACCCATTTACTAGAATCTATGTCAGGCATAGCTTTTTTGTAAGTTCTAGGATCTTCATCATCCTCTTTATTTTTCATCAAATATGTTTCATTGAGGTGCATGTACTGTGCAGGTGGATGAATGATCCCACTTGATCTCCTTATTGTAATTAGTGCATCAACAACAGATTTAGTTAATGAATCTCCATTCACTTTATCACTTGACACTCCTACTGAATCAATAGAATCTCTATCGGTGTTTGGAGTCTCTCCCACTGGATCAGATAACTCTCCTATCGAAGAAGATGATTCTTCTTCTAAAGTTATAAATCATTGACCAACAGTTTGGACTTCTAGAAAGAACACATTTCTACTAACAGTCATTATCTGATCACTGGGGTTATAAATATAATACTCAATACATTCTTTAGGATAGCCTACAAATAGGCATTTCTTTATTCTAGACTCTAATTTGTCTATTATTTATTTTCTTATACGAACAGGATAACCCCAAACCTTTAAGTGTCTAACACATGGTTTTTTTCCAGTCCATATCTCATATGGAGTAGACGAAACTGATTTGATATGAATTTTATTTAACAAATAGTTTGCAGTCTCCAATGCATAACCCCATAAGAAAGTAGGAACCTGAGAATGACTAAGCATAGCTCTAACCATATATAATAGGGTTGGGTTTCGTCTTTCAGACACACCGTTATGTTGTGGTGTTCCAGGAGGTGTCAAATTACTAACAATTCTATTTTTTCATAAATTTCTTAAACTCTTCAGATAGGTACTCACCATCTCGATCGGATCGGATGGCCTTGATACTTCTATCAAGTTTCTTTTCATCTTCGGCTTTATATTCTTTGAACTTTTCAAAACATTCTGATTTATGACGCATTAAATAAATATAGCCATATCAAGATGCATCATCCGTGAATGTTATAAAATATGAATATCCACCTCTTGCTTTAACATTTAAAGGACCACATACATTTGAATATAAAATGTCAAGAGTACATTCTGCTCTAGCACATTTTCCTGAAAAGGGTAATTTAGTCAGCTTACCTTTTAGGTAATATTCATAAGTTGAAAATTTTTCTACTTTTAGAAAATCTAGAGGATCATCCTTTATCAGCCTATTGATCCGATCAATATTAACATGACTCAGCCTTATGTGCCAAAGATAAGTTGGATTACTTTGATCAAACTTACATTTAAAAGATTTATCAACTTCAATAATATTTGTATAAGAATTAAGGGCAGTTGATATATAATATATGTTATTTTCAACTTCACAATGAGCAATAATAGAATTTTCAAACTTTATAGTAGATGTATCACCAAATAAAATAGAATATCCATTTTGACGAAGTTTAGAAACAGAAATCAAAATTCTACTAAAGGATGACACATAAAGACAATCTTTTAATTCTATTACATGCTCTTTATTCAAATACAAAAAATAAGTTCCTATAGATAATGCTGAAACTAAGGCTCTAGTCTCTATTATCAAGGCGATCTCTCCATCTTTAAGCTTTTACCTTTCCTTGTACCCCTGTAAGGAATTGCAAATATGCGAAGATGAGCCAGAATCCACACACTCTTTATAAGAAGAACAACTCACTACATTAGTCTCTACTAAGTAATGAGATGATATACCTTAAGAAAATTTATCCTTCTTTAATAATGCAAGGTAACTTTTCCAATGCCCCTTCTTGTTACAAAAGAAGCATTCATCACTAGTTTGATCTCTCTTTTCTTTCTTGGAAACTTTCTTTTCTTTTACTGGCTTTTTCTTATAAGAAAACTTTCTTTTCTTATAGTTAGACGGTCTAACAGTTTCTGTAACCATCACTATGGCTTTATCTTACTTCATAATATTCTCAACCCTCTACAACATATTGCTCAGTTCTGACAAAGTGAGATTTGGTTCTTGACTACTAAAATTCACTTTGAATTGATTAAATGATCGAGGAAGTGAAACAAGAATTGCAACAACTTTTAATTCATTATCCAGCTCGACTCCCAATGATGCTAATTCATTTTTATGCCATATCATCTTATGGACGTGGGCCTAAACTAGTGTACTTTCAGTCATCTTGGTGTTCATCAAACCGCTCATAGCGTTTTGACGTGCAATACGATTATGTTCTTCGTACAAAGCCTTAAGGCTTTTCAAGATCTCCTTGCAAGTCTTCTTTCCTTCATGTTGCTTTTGTAAAGTAGGGTCTAATGAAGTCATAATATTGCAAGTTTATGTTCAACACATTCATCATGCTCGAGAATCTCATATTTTGTTGCCAATTTTTTAGCAGGTTTGTCCTCTTTGACAACTTTTGTCAATTTTTTAGCAGTAAGGATAATAAACAATTTTCTTTTTCAATCCACATAATTTAGTCTAGTCAGCTTATAGTCATCAAGTAGCTTAGCAAAAGGACTAAACTTAGTCATCCTACACAAGCAGAATATAATAACATAAGAATCTTAATTTTATTATTGCACAATCATTACCAGGAATAAAATAAATAATGAAATTCACATTAATATGTTTCTCTCATACAAAAAATATGAACAAGAAATCCAAGCTTAATTATAAACCTCTAGATTTTCAAGATCGAATATAATTAAACAACGTAGAATAAGTCTATTCAATCATTAACAATTAATGACTTTTCTTTAATTTTGATCTTTGATGTATGACATGACTCTACTATTTTAGCAAGCATCCCAAGATATCAATGAAGTATTTACCCATTAATCCAGCTATCTTATATAAAACAGATGGCACTACCTATTTCAGTCTAGTGGTTCCATTGTACATAAAATATTTGGCATCCTTATGCGAGATATAACTAGATAATAAATTTTAACAAATCCTATCCTTTGTGGCATCAGATAAGCTAAAATATTATTATCCAAGTTATATTTTTATGATGGAAGAACTTTAGATTTATATTTATTAAATATTATTCTATCTACACTTCTATACAAATTTTGTTATCTATTTCTCTATAGTAATGGGAGGATCCAAGATTCACTGTTCATGCTACAGTAAATGCTACAGGCAAATACTGTAGTATTGTTACTGTAGCACAAGCAGGAGGATCCAGGATTTTACTGTTCGCAATACATGAATTACTGTAGCATTATAGTGTAGCACAGGTGGGGGCTGCAGTGTTTGAAAACATTATTGTAGCAGTAATAATGTAGCTCTGGCGGGATACCGTAGCATTAAAAAAATGTTACCATAGCAATTATAAAAATTGTATTTAAATGAAGAATTACTGTAGCAGAAATAAAAAAAATGGAATCTGTCATTTGTACGGGGTGCACACTAGTTTATTATAATTGAGAGAACGTGAGAGAAAATAACAACAATCAATTTTTAATAAATTCTAAACTGTTTTATTTAATAGAAGAAATTTAGAACAATTCTAGGCCTATTAGAAATTTTCCATGTATTACTTTAATCTCATAAAAATTTAAATTAAACAATTTAAAAAATAATACAACCATGTCACATGTAAAATTTAAACGAGTATTTCAAAAAATACAATAACACATTATTAATCAACAAGAGTTAAATCAATACATAAAAATAAATTATACATGTATATAGGCTTTAGAACAAATTATGTAACTGTTAAGGGTTAATTAGAAAATAATCATTACTTTCAAACGGGTTACAAAATAGATTCTAGTTTAAATAGGGGGCTGAAACTAATTTTACTGCAAAAAAAATGAACAATGATGGACTTCAGAACAGTTTTCGGGTCAAACAGAGGTCTAATAATAATTTTATAGTAAAATTGAAATTATTAGGGTTTCGGGTTTGGGTTTTGTTTATGGGTCAAACTCATTTTATTAATTTTAAATCTGATTTAAAAAACGAGTTGGGTTTAGATTAGGGTTCGGGTCAAACACATTTAATTTAAACTTCATTCTTAGTGGGGTTGGGTTCATAAACTGTTAAGAAAAATAACACATGACTTCATCATCTCCAATTAGGTTTAGGGTTTGGTAGGGATGTCAAATGGATGGTTTTAGTTGGGTCTTGTTTGTGTCATAAATGGGTGGGCACATTTATGACCACTTGACCATTTATGACCCATTTAGTATTTTCTAAATGAGTCACTTTCGTAAATTGGTGGTGTAGGCGACTAAAAATGGCTATAGGTTCCCATACGCGACTCGAGACAAAGAAAAGATGATGAACGTTGTTATCCAAGTCACAGAAACTCATTTGACGACGACAAGAACATGAAGTGAGTCAACGAACCATGCAAAACAACGAAACTTCGGAATAACGGAAACATGAATGGATCGGGAGCTACGCGTTGCTTACGAAAGACAAAGCGCCCCTCGTGTCCCATCTACTTCACATGTGATTCAACCATGGGAGCTTGTAGATCTCCTCGTTAGCTTTTGAATGCATCTTGAACCACGTAATTCCGAGATCGGACGATGAAGTTACGACGAAAACCGACACAATGTGCGGAATAACGCGTCAAGCCTCAGCGAGACACCAAGAGGTGTCTCGGCCAAGACTTGGCCGAGACACCCAAGAGTGTCTCGGCCAAGGATAGACACCAAGGAGTGTCTCGGCCCAAGGTTGGCCGAGACACCCACGGGTGTCCGCAGACCCGAAATACTGTTTTTTGGTAGATTAAAACTATTTTTTAATTGTTAACTATCTGGATTTATTTCAATTGATCTGATATCATCCAAGAACGTGGTTAAGTGGTTACAACTAAAAATAAGATCAAATCGATCGTTCTTATCCGAAGATAGGGGTCCCTAAGCCTATAAATACAGCCTCAGGGCCTTTATTTTTTCAGATCTGAAATTCTTGAGCGTTGACAAAGCCCTGCTGAATTGAGGACTGAAGAGCCACGAATTTCAGAGAGGAGGAGGAGACTTTAGCGAATTCTTCGGGATAAAGAAGAGGAGTTCGTCAGATCTGCAACCCGGTTCTTTTCCTTGAGAGTGCCCCGGTGTGGTGATCTTGAGAAGAGTAATTATCTCGCTGTTGTCGAGATAATTGCTTCGGTTTCTTAATTCTTTCGTGAATCGACGAAGTTCTGAATCTGATCTGATCGTTTGGTGGTCCACGGATATCAACATCCCCGTCACAGGCCAAGATCCCACGCAAGCAGAAGACCGATAAACGATCTCTGCGTTTGTTTTGACAAGAATTGTATTTTTATTGTGTAAGAGTCTTATAAAAAGACTATTTTTTGTACTTTTATTGTAACGACTGAAGTTATAATGATTACCTCAATGAAGAAACCAACTTTCTCCCCAAACAGGTAGGTCATGAGTGACCCAATAACCCATTTAGTTATGATGTTTTTATATATATGTAAGTTTCAGGGATCTACTTGTAAATTTTTAGGGTTTTCTATAAACTTTTAGGGGGTTTTATACAAACCTTAGGGGGTTTTCTACAAATTTTTAGGGGGTTTTTTGCAAACTTTTAGGGGGTTTCCTGCAAACTTTCTGAGGATTTCTGTAAACTTGCAGGGGGGTTTCTATAAACTTGCAGGGGTTTCTCCAAACTTTTAGGGGGTTTTCTGCAGACATTTTGGGAGTTTTCTATAAACTTTTTGGGGGTTTAAAACTGAGAAACAAATACTAGAAATAAATGAAGA
Source organism: Asparagus officinalis (assembly GCF_001876935.1). NCBI lineage: Eukaryota > Viridiplantae > Streptophyta > Magnoliopsida > Asparagales > Asparagaceae > Asparagus > Asparagus officinalis. Next base: position 94,826,356 of record NC_033798.1, read on the forward strand.
ATTGGCCTATTTTTACAAAGACAACTCCTTTTCAAACCAGAGATTCGCAAGAGTAAAACTTTACAAAATCAGGAAAAAATAATAATTCATGAAGATAAATACTGTTGAATGTGAGGAGGAGGATGATAATAACGGCACGTCCTCCCTCGATAGCACTTGTTCCTCAGAGAATTAGCACAAGCAATCACCTTATCCCTAAAAATAATAGCCACAATCAAAGTAACCCTAAAAAATCAAATTAAACAAGAGAAAAGAGATCAAATTACTTGACCACGGCCACGACGGAGTCAGGGTGAGCGAACTTGCAGCCGATATCGGATCACTTGCAAGAGTTTCGAGTGAACTCTTTGTAGACATCAACGGCGAGATCACTGACGTGGTGGCGATTAGAGGAGGCTTGTTTGCTATCGGAGGAGGAGTTTGGCGTTTGCGAGGAGCGATGAGGGACGAGTTTGGGTTTTGAGATCGCTCTCGCTCGCGCTTGCGAGGAGCGATAGGGTTTCGAAGAGAGAGGAATTGCAGAGAGAGGGGAGAGAAGATTTCTATCTATTGGTTTTCGGGTGGGTTATGGGTGGGTCAAGATCCGCCCATCTAATACTCATTTAATCTCTATAGAAATAGTTACCCACCCAATTAGGCTCATTTAGCTAAATGGGTTGGTTTGGGTGGGCCTCATATTGGATGGATCTGGGTGGGTTATTAGGTTTGGACCAGAATTGTCATCCATAGGGTTGGCTAGGGTTTGTGGGATGGCCCGCCGTCACCCT
>NC_033798.1:94827132-94899498 GCF_001876935.1 Asparagus officinalis
GCCACCGAAGTTCGACCATCCATCTGATGGACACCGTAGGATCAAGAACCCGTATAATTCAACAATTAAAAAAGAATAATACAAAAACCCTAACTAAATTTCTTTGATCTAAATTCAACCCGTGAACAACAGCCGAATCTTAAAAAAATTAATTAAGTTTAACAAATTAAACTAAAGAATAATTAGGCAGTGAATAGTAGCATCGCCGGTGAATAAAACTTTTTTTTTATGAAAACCGTTTGTGACCTCGTGACCAGTAACAGAGCCCTAATTTTGATTTTAATAAAAATTTTAATTTAATCCAATTAAATAATCCAAAAATAAAGATCAAATCAGGATAATTTAATCTTATTAAATTATTACATATTGGATTCTAACCCCGCTCAGATACCATCTGTTGGAAACATAACATACAACGTAACGAAAATTGCAGATTATGTAAATTGGTCTAAATTGATTAAAATCTAGAAGAGTACCTAAAACGTTTTCCAAATTTCTTCGATAATCTCTTCCAAGATCAATACGAAATAGCTTCCTTAAGAGAAAAAGCCTCCAACTAAAATCCACCTATCACCGAAGAGGAACAATACTAAGGGATAGGTTCTCCAAATCTATTTCTCTTTTTTATTTCTTTTTCTTCTTTCTTTCTTTTTCTCCATAAGGCTACATATGAATCATATATATAGGATTGGACATGCCTTATAGATTTTAATTTCAAAACAATTCTTAATTATTTAAAACTCTATCCATAACATTTGAAGATAGAATATTCTTTCCATAACAATTAGAATGGAAATAAAATTGTATTGCATGTAAACCTCTTCTAATGACATTAGTAAGACCAATTGGGTCCCATATCAAGAACTAATTATTAATCAAAAAATTAATAATTTTAATTTAATAATCAAATCCCTATCCGATCAACTGTTCATAAAAGCTCTTCCATAATATGAGATTAAATATTCATGAATAATATTATCTTACATTCAGTCCCCTCCGGTATCAATTTATTTTAGGCAACTTCATTGAACAGGACAAATCAGCTATTTGCTCATTCCTAAAATTATAATTCCATAAAAATAAATAAAAATTATTTTGAAACATCAAAATATTTTATTTTATAAGAAAATAAATTTAGAAAAATAATTTTCAAATAACACCCGTTGACGGGAATTTAATATCTTTATGGGATATGCATTATAATTAACTCATAAAAATGAGTATACTGGATCCTATCTAGATATCCATCATTTCCCTAAATAAAATCTAATAACTCAACATTTCAGGTTGTAGAGCCCTTGTAAAACAAGCTTAACAATCATATCAAAGTATACTAAATTATCAAATCAAAAGCGATAATATATATCATCAAGTCCAAGGGACCACGTAACAATTCGAATTCTCTATCTTTTTAGGTGACTCATCCTAGATAATTCAAATAAGGTCTTGTGCTACACATATTGAATATGCGCTTATGATATACACCCGAGGAATCTTCATTCCCGATAGCTGAGATCAACCATCACATCTCATATGTCGTTGTCATGCATAATAACTTGTTATAATAAAGTTATCCTTTACTAGCTAGTTATAGGTTAAGCACAATTTTAAGAAACCTCTGAATTAGATCATATCTTCCAACGAGCGATCATCACAGTGCATGATCTAGCAAAATAATTTCTAAGAATAATATAACAATTATATAAAAGATACCGAACAATATGTGTAATAATAAAACTTAATTAATATTTAATAAAAATGTATTGAATGTTTAAGTACATATAACATTATTCTAGCAAAAGTTGCACGAACCGCTTAAAATAAATTTTATGGAGTTACTAAATACAGCCTAAAGATGAATAGGAATTGAAGGCAAAAACATCAAATAATTCTCTGTCAAACACAGATCTGCACAGTTCCTAATGTTCTGATCACACGCCATGCTACAACATATCAATCTAATTTGCAGGACCCTGGATATCTTTGCCGGCCATAGTCTCTCCCACATCAATGCCACTCTTTGATTTGGCTTTTGCTTTTTACGAATTATATATTTGATTATTTACGGCTACCTTGCTACCCAACGCCACAATTCTCAAGAACAAGTTCCAACTCTCCTTGCTCCCCTCAAGCTCCCTAGCTTCCCTATAAACAAACTTCAGCCCATCACATCTCGAAAGTGGTACTGCGTTGGCTCCTGCATATATATTAAGTGATATCAACATCTCCATGTCGCATTTCCATGCCACCACCACACAAGTTTAATATTTCGTTTACAGTGGACATCAAATTATTCTATGCAAACATGCATGCGCGCACTGCACCACTCGGGTGCCAATGCCTTTTAGTTTGTTTCTAGTAGAGAGATATTGATCTAAAATCCGGGTCAAAGTTTCTAATCATTATATAATTCGAAATTATAATCAAAATTAAGGGTTATAAATTTATATTCTAATATAACTTCGTGGATTGAGCATTCTTTTTATCGGCACAACCATATTAATTTTGAGAAAATCTATTTTAACTTCGTGCCCAATAAAATTTAAACCTATATTGGTTTATATTAAAGCCTCTAACTATTACATCTAAACTCTAGAGTTATGATAAGAATTGAAGGTAATGTTTTTATACTCCGCATGTATCCAACATAAAAAAAAACATATTGGGTGCCACAAAGCACACCATCATTCTCAATTTTGATTCACTACCAGCAATTGATAAATTTTGTGTAAATAGTTAAAATCACTATAATAACTATGGCTCCGCTTGGATAGCATGATGTTTTACTTATTTCCGTGGTGCTTTTCCCCAAAAACAAACACCATGCATTTGGAAACCATGGTGTTTTTTGAGCTACATCATGCTCAAACCAAAAACACAACACTTATTTTAAAACACTTTTTAGGTGTTTTAAGTTTGGTGTTTTGGTTTTGAGTTTGAGAATGTGTTAATATAATATCTAACATAATATATTAAATATAATTAACATAGAGTTATTATCAACATGTTTATTATACTATACTATATTATACAATATTATAATTAATCTAATATATTAATAATATTTATTAAATAATATAAAAATATAATAAATAAAATATCTTATATAATAATATAATAACATATTAAATACCAACATTTAATATGTTAATAATGTATTATATAATAAATAAATAATAATAAATATAAATAAGCTAATAAAAATAATAAAAAAGTAATTGATAATAAATAATGATATAATAATAGTGTATAGTGTAATCACTATAATATTATTCATTGTTTAATAAATAAATTATAATAAATTAATAATTATAAAATATTATATAATAGTAACATATTTAATAACAACATAACAATATAATACTATAATATATTATATAATATTAAAATATTTATAATATATTAATTTATTAATAACATACTAGTAATAACATAATATTAACATTATTAATAATATTATATTATATTAATAATAGTATAATATTATATTAATAATAAAATTACATTATTATAAAAAATAATATAATATACAACAATAACAAATTGATATATCAAAATAATTAAATATATAATTATTTGAAAATAATATGTAATAATTATAATATAATATAACATTAAAGTACCATATTGTTATAGTATTCCTACTCTTGGACATACAACGTATTAGTAAACAAATGGATGTATCCTTATACGTCTTGCCCCGCTCAAAGGGATGACCCAGATCCTCTATAGTCCGACTCAGTTGATTTATCTAATCGACATTTCTCCATGTTGACACGAAAGGCGGTGTTAGTCGGTCTTCTCATCCTAGGCGGCTCGCCAAGAGTTTACTCGACTATTCGTCTAGAACACCACTTGAAACCGCCTTGAAACATCGTTACTTCTCAACGAAGCTACCCTCAATGGTTACATGTTTGCATCGCATTTAATGCATAGCAGGTAAATTATTTCTCTGGCCCCTATAGTCTTCATGACTCAACGGACTACGTGGGCCACTGTCCTGCCACTGATCACTTCCCATTTAATGCCGAAGTGATATACCGTCTAGTCGTCAGCTGACACTGTTGGCCTTCTTGTTTTGATGATGTTTAACAAACAATTTATTACTAATGTTGTTTGTCTAGTGTTTGTGCATTCTTATGTTTTGTAGACAAACAACGTTGTTGGAGGATGGATGGATTGAGCCTACACGATCATATCAAGAGGAGGTTGGCGGAATTGTGGAGTGAAGCAACATACAATTCAAGTTAAAGATCAAGTTCAAGCTTCATCCGCAACGTGTACCAAGTTGAGCTACAATGAAGATCAAGATTGCTTGGGTAATGTAGTTTAGGATTTATATTATGTGTGTTAAGTACTCTAAGCTCAATTATCTATACACACACATTTTATTAGCTTCCTTGTATATATATGTAGTCACATATATATACAACACAAGTTTTAGTTTTCATGTTTATAAATATGAAATTACATGTTTCATATTGTGATTTGGTTTATCTACTTAGATATGAAACAAATATATTTTCATATACATACTCATAGGTTTCATTTTCTATTGTATTTGTGAAAATATTGTATTCTTAGTTTGTAGACTTTAATATCAGTTTATACATGTTTTACTAAGTCTATAAAATCATTTTGTAAAGTTTTAAAAGTTGGTTTAGGTCAAAACATCAAACTCATGTGTTTACATTTTCATGTTTTGGACTATTTTGCAAAATGATGATATTTTTTATTTGGGTCATTTTGCAAAATAGTCCAAAACATGAAAATATGAGATTGAATTTTGATGTTTTGACATAAACCAACTTTTGAAACTTTGTGAAATGTTTTTATAGACTTAGTAACATCCGACCGTTGCTACAGTAACAGCTAGTTCTGTTTTTTGTTTATTTTAATGTTTTGGGGGTGTTTTTATTGGTTTTTGGGGTTGTTTCATGAGCCTATATATACCCCATGCCCTCATACCTCTAAGGTAACTCAAGAAATGTTTTAAACAAGTTTAAAGAGTTTTAAACAAGGGTTTAAGTGAGTTTTAGTGTTTGTTTGGTTTGAAGATTATTTTCACAAGTGGAGGAGATCATCTTCTTGTTTGGGCTTCATATCTCCATCTCTCCATCTTGATCTAGAGAAGTTTTCCTAAACTCAAGTCTAGCTTTTATTTATAATTATTTGTTGATTATCATTTCTATTAAAGCTAGTTTTATATTGAGTTTAGTTTGATTTGATTTACTCTTTGTTTGCACACACAACCATTGAGCTTATTGTATTTGCATACATTATATAATTGGGTTGTGGGATAGTGTGACATTGAGTTGAGCCTAATTGAGTTCTCACCTTGTTAGAGAGAACAATCATTTGCTATATTGTGCTTAATTGTTAAATCACTTTGTAATACTCTTGTACACCGAGTGAGGAGTGTGTGGTGAGAGTCGGGGATCGTCCCAAGAGGAGTGGCGTCGGTTGACGTGCCTAGGGAGAGGTTGTAACCGAGCACTTGAGGGAGACACGGCTAGGTCCAACACTTAGTGGGTGTAGAGTGTGATTGCAAGAGTGTGAGTTGTAGAGTTTTCGGTTAGCTAGAAAATCGAGTGTGTAGAAGAAGTTCCGGCTTCCAAACCGGATTGTGTTAGTGGATTTCTCCCCGGGAGTAGGGAGCGGAGACGTAGGACGGAAGGTCCGAACTCCGTGATCATATTGCTTATTTGAGTATGCTTTGGCGTTCATTCATATTTATGTTTATATCTTATATCGCCATTGTCATTTAGCTCATTATCTATATCATCCACTATCTAGTTCATATTGTTTACCATTGTGTTAGTTTATATATCCTTGCATATATATATTTTATCATATATGATATATCTTATTGCTCATATTGCTTATCCTAGCTTACATATATTGTTGTATTTCATACTTTCTAGGATAACGTATTAATTAGTTTTTAATTGACATTTAATCGGATTAGATTAGCATAAGACCCTAATCACCCCCCCTCTAGGGTCTAATAATTGGTATCAGAGCTTGGTGCTCTTTGATTTAAGGTCTAATCGCCTTGAGTTAAAGATCCAAGTTATCTTTTTGTGCTAATCTTGTTTTGATTGCATTTGCATCTTGCTTGCATATTTTTATAAATTATGAATATGAATGATGCATCTTGTTTAGGCTATGATTCTAGTGTTGCTCCTAAATTAGATAATTTCCCCTATGCCCAATGGTGTGTTAGATTTAAACTATTTGTTAGATCTAAACATTTTGATTTATGGGAAATTATAGATGATGCTTATATTGTGCCCATTTTGGAGAAATCCAAGTGTAATAAAAATGATCATCGCATGTTTACTATGAACAACATTTTGTTAGAATATTTGTTAAATGCTTTTAACTCATCTATGTCTAACAAGTTTGTTCATTTTGATAGTGCTTACACCTTATGGATATTTATAGAAGCACATCAAGGAGACTTAGAGGCGATCCGACAAGCTTTGGAGGATCCCGCTTCAAGTTCATGTGGAGCATCATGCACACGGCCACTAGGCGATAGCCCTAGTGAGGTTTGCGAGTTCAAATCTATTAATGATTTACCTAATGATGAACTTGCTTGTGCTAGTGAAAAATTATTACATGCCTTTAACAAATTGCAAAATGATTTCATTAATTTACAAAGCAAGCATGAAATTTTGAAATCCGATCATGAGTTGTTAGCATCTAAGTTTGAAACTATTTCTAATGAAAATGTGATCCTTAAAGAAAACAATGAAAAATTAAAATTGGATCATGTTTCTTTAACTTCAAACGTTGCTAGTTTAACTCATGAAAGAGATAATGCCATGTTAGAAGTAAAGAACATACAAAATAACACTGCTTCTTTTATAAATGACTACTTATGTTCTACTTCTAAAAGTGCATATGTGCCTAAAAATGAAGACTTGAATCTTATGAAAAATTGCATTTCATCTTTAGATTCAACTTTGAAAATATGCATTGATAACCATAAGAAACTTATGGACAAGTGTGCTAAATCTAGTGCTACAAAATCACCCACACACTATGCACACTTGTATAGCAAAGTTTACAAGTGCTCCATTTGTGGTCGTAAAGGCCATTTAGCTAAATTTTGCTATGATGCACAAAAACATAAGAATACTAATCCTTCTTGTGCATCTCATCAAGTTTCTTCATCACATGTACACACACATGCACCCATTGCTCATCATAAGCATGCTCATGTGTATAGATGTGATCATTGTGGTAGATTTGGTCATTTGGCCAAATTTTGTTTTGATTTAAAGAGAGTTTCACATTTGCAAAATAATTTTAAAAGATCATCCATGTTTGCAAATGTTTCTAAAGTTTCCCGTGCACAACCGTTTGGTCAACATAAGCAAATGCCTTATTGCAATCGAATGGGTCATTTGCATAATTATTGCTATGACCGGACCCGTGCACTAAATGCGCCCAAATGGGTTCATAACCCAAGGGCTTTGAGCTTAAATGATAGGGGTCATGTCCCTAAATCTTTTGGTATCAATAGTTCTTGGGTACCAAAACAAATTTGATTTTCAAACTAAGAATTTTAATGTTTTTTATCCTTCTTTATCTTGGTTTTGAAAATTATGCTTTAAAATCTTTTGATTATAAAAACAAATTTTTAATTGATTAAATCTTTTTTTTCCTGATTATTTGTTTTGATTTTGATAAGAGGCTTGCGTTTATATAACCCTCCGGAGTTATTGGGTGTTTATTCCCAAACATTGTTTACCGGGTGCTAAAAATATTTATATGGGTTATTATTAGCTCAAGAGCTAGATATGATTGCCTCTCTTGATTTTTTTTTTTAAATCAAAATGATAATTTAGTTTTATGTGATTTACTTGTGATTTATGATTTCATTTGGTTGATTTGTTTTCACTTGAAAACCTTTTTGCATGACTCTCATGTTCTTCTTCTTTTGACTTCATAAATCTTTTATACATGCTTTATAGGTTTTTGTCATGAGACACTATTTCATAATGACATATCTAATTTGGTTCTCATTGCCTTTTTGAATGTGAGTGATATTTAGCATATTCATCTATGTTTGCTCACATATGTTTGCCATGATCCTCATTGCATATATTCTATATGGCTTTTTGATAGGGGGAGAAATCCCTATATATATATTCTTTTTATACTCACCTATGCTTATTGATAGGGGGAGCTTTCGCTCTCTTTTTTTTGTCCCCTTTTTGATGTTGTCAAAGGGGGAGAAATATTGTGAGTATACAATTCCTTGTTTATATGCATGTGTATATGTTCATTTCCTTCATGCATATATTCCTTTTTGTAAATTGTTTGTCATCATCAAAAAGGGGGAGATTGTTGGCCTTCTTGTTTTGATGATATTTAACAAACATAATTGCGATATCAGAGCTTGGTGCTCTTTTGATTTAAGGTCTAATCGCCTTGAGTTAAAGATCCAAGTTATCTTTTGTGCTAATCTTGTTTTGATTGCATTTGCATCTTGCTTGCATTTTTATAAATTATGAATATGAATGATGCATCTTGTTTAGGTATGATTCTAGTGTTGCTCCTAAATTAGATAATTTCCCCTATGCCCAATGGTGTGTTAGATTTAAACTATTTGTTAGATCTAAACATTTTGATTTATGGAAATTATAGATGATGCTTATATTGTGCCCATTTTGGAGAAATCCAAGTGTAATAAAAATGATCATCGCATGTTTACTATGAACAACATTTTGTTAGAATATTTGTGTAAATGCTTTTAACTCATCTATGTCTAACAATGTTGTTCATTTTGATAGTGCTTACACCTTATGGATATTTATATTGGCTGAATTCTTGGGAGGCTATATATGCCATTGCTGATCTCTTCTCAAGTATCTAAGAATGTTTTAAAAGAAGTTTTTAAACAAGGGTTTTAAAAAAAAGTTTAAGCTTGTTTAAGCTTGTTTAAGGGTTTCGTTTAAGCTGTTTTGGTTTTCACAAGTGGAGGAGATTATCTTCTTGTTTGGGCTCCAATCTCCATCTCTCCATCTTGATCTAGAGAAGTGTTTCTAAACTCATCTAGCAATTTATTATTTTGATTATAATTTCCATAAGCTAGATTTATATTTGAGTTTAGTTTAATTGTTCTTATTGTATTTACATTCATAGTATAATTTAGGGTTGTGGGTTTGTGACATTGAGAGTGAGCTTAATTGAGTTCTCACCTTGTTTTGAGAACAATCATTTATCATATTTGTGCTTATTGTGAGAATCACTTTGTAATACACTTGTAGACCGAGTGAGGAGTGTGTGGTGATTGTCGGGGATCGTCCCAAGAGGAGTGGCGTCGGTTGACGTGCCTAGAGAGAGGTTGTAACCGAGCACTTGAGGGAGACACGGCTAGGTCCAACACTTAGTGGGTGTAGAGTGTGATTGCAAGAGTGTGAGTTGTAGAGTTTTCAGTTAGCTAGAAAACCGAGTGTGTAGAAGAAGTTCCGGCTTCCAAACCGGATTGTGTTAGTGGATTTCTTCCCGGGAGTGGGGAGCGGAGACGTAGGACGGAAGGTCCGAACTCCGTGATCATATTGCTTGTTTGAGTGTGCTTTGGCGTTCATTCATATTTATGTTCATATCTTATATCGCCATTGTCATTTAGCTCATTATCTATATCATCCACTATCTAGTTCATATTGTTTACCCTTGTGTTAGTTTATATATCCTTGCATATATATATTTCATCATATAGGATATATCTTATTGCTCATATTGCTTATCCTAGCTTACATATATTGTTGTATTTCATACTTGCTAGGATAACATATTAATTAGTTTTTAATTGGCATTTAATCGGATTAGATTAGCATAAGACCCTAATCACCCCCCCCCCCTCTAGGGTCTAACAGACACCTGTAAAGCAAAAGCTGACTCAGCTGCCAACTTGCACTCGCTACCCGCCTCACTATGCTCAGTAGAAGTGACCAATTAACCCCTAATGCTTCGGATATAAATAAATGTATCATTCGAACTTAAAAGGGGACTCTTTTGTGGGGGAGGAGCAAAGAGAGATCGAACCCTGGAGTATTCTTCTGCACACAAAAACACACTGTTCCAATTTTTCCCACTCAAGGTCATATCAACTAACTTGATCGTTGGAGGTGCAACGGGGGAACTAATTCCCGCTTTCTTACGAGTTTCTACACGTGCAGTTTGATCGTCACCTAAACTCAAGAACCAGACATAAAGTCAGGGAAGAAAGCGGTCTTTCATTAACACTGAACTAAACTTATCATCTTCTAGATACTATATTGACTGTTTGATCTTAGCCATCAACAAATATAATATTATAATACATTATAAAATATTATATTACATTAGATTTAATACTTATAATACTATAATAATGTAAACTAAATATTATAATATTTTATTTATGATATAATTTATTATAATTAATATATAATATATTAATAATAGGTTTAATACTAATGTTATAATGAGTTAAACTAGTGTTGACAAAAAATACTTAACATAATGTTTTGAAAATATTTTAATGTAAAAACACAACACCATGATATTTAAAAAAATATAATTAAAAAAACATCATGTTATCCAAAAGACGTCTAAAATATCATTACAATCGATAAACTGTCAAATCCATTGATTGAACATCTCTAGTGGTTTACGAGTTTTCTGATGGACACAAAATAAATAAGACTGAATATTATAACCTACTGATACAGAGTATCTTTTCCTCTTTAATCATCGGCGATTATCCGTAGACGTTGTACAAATATAACGCATAATTATGTACACATTCATTATTCCGCTCAAATGAATAAAAATAAACCGCATTCACATGCATGATCCTAAAAAAAAAAGGAGATGAGGCGAAGATTCCAGGCCACTCCCCACACTAATGAACAGACTTTACAACTAACTAAAGCATGGTTTTTTTTGAAGAAAACTAACTAAAGCATGATTAGAAGTACAACATAATAATAGTAGTAATACGAGACATTCCTCTGGCAAGTTTAAGGTAATCAGCTTAGGGATCAGTAAATTATGATTAAGCGATAACACGGTCCCCCCTCCCAAACCTTAACCATAAGACACGTGTCGTTGTTTCACGGATGGACGTCCTTCCCAACCCTCACGTGATTTTAAATTGGGCCCGCCAACCGCATCGTCACGTGGCCAACTCACTTCCTGCTCCCAGGTGGGCCCCACTTCTAGGGGGGTTTACAACGCGGTAGGCGGTTTTTGGCCTAGCAGGGGAGCTGCTTTGTAGGAGTCGCATGTGATGGGTTTTTGCTAGGTCGCTGTCATGATGCAGTGTAGGGCCCGTAACGGCGCGCGCACGTGACAGGGAAGCCGGGAGTTGCGCCTCACGTGCGAGCCATACGCTGCTGCCGCCCCCCTATGGCCCCCGGCGCTCTCAGGCGGGTCCTCTGGAGTTTTGTCGTGGCTTGGGCCGTAACGAAGTGACTTTGATGGTTGTTCTGTCTGCTAAGTGTAGTTAACGACGTCGTTATGCCGTTAAGTAAACATCCCTATTTGCATACACTATGTAAGCGAACCCAAGTTTATTTGGGGCATGTAAGTTGAATGGATGGATTATAATGTATTATTTTTATTAAAATAATTAAAAAAATATAGCCTTAAATTAAAATATTAAATAGATTTTAGAATTATTTTAAATTTTAAGGGATAAACTTGATATTTATTTGGTCAAACTATAGTGTATAAGCCAAAAAAAAATTAAGATAAGAGAGTTTTTTCTTAGGCTTATAAGTTAAACTTTGCCAAAAATACTGTAGTGGCTTATAAGCTAAAAAGTTTGCTTATAAGCTGGTTTGACCAGTTGCAATACACATGCAGCTTCAGAGGACCCGCCTAGAGCTTGAGTGCGGAATCAATAGAGAACATGCAGATGATGAAATTAGTCAATCGAAAATGGCATACCTGGGGCCCCGAGAGGGGGCTGAGGGCCCCTTCATGAGTGGGTGATGAGCCCATATATATACTCCACAGAGAGGGGGTGAAAGCGTAACTCTGGCTAAGTCCAGGCAGAGAGCTCAATCGACAAATATCTTTACAGGTGTCGACTGCGTGCGTGATGAGTCACTACTGATCTAACGCAATGGTAATTGAAGAGGTATAAATGGGGGGTGATGAGTTATGGAGACTCGTGGTACAAGCAACGATGATGATGATGATAGCTGTTGGGGTGGAGTTCGAGGACAAATCGCCTTCCGATCCGGCTCTGCGAGTGGGGCAATAAGTATCGCTTTTTTTGTCTGCCTCACAAGTTGTCGATTGGGTATGAGAATGAGGGTGGTCAGAGAAGGTCGTGTGAGCTTGTCTTGAGTGGGCCTAATGTGGGAAGGGTCGAATGCCCATGCTACTGAGTTTCCCTTGGGTAGGGTGAGGTGATCTGCCAATATGGGACACGGGACACGTGTCAACTTCAAGAGGAGGATTAATTTCCAACAAGTAAACAAAAATTTTAAGATGAGAAATAGTTTAATTTGAGAGGCGTTGGGTTTATTCTCATGAGGCGGATAAAAATGCAAATACTTAATAAGCAAGTGGCTAAAAGGCATAGATTTACATAGCGAGGCCCCGTCCTTTCTCGTGAGTGTCACGTGGAATTGTGGGCCGGAGGCATGTGCTCCGTCTGATTTGACCCTTCTCCTTTTGTGCGCGTGCGTGGGAGCGTGAGCATAAATGACGTGGACTGGTCACGTGATTCCTCCGGCTATGATCAACGAAAGAGAGTTGGATGGAACGTGAGGATCACCTGTGGGTTCAAAACACCGTGCCACGTGTCCTTGTACCGGTCGGGTGGCCCGTTCTCCTTTGGTGGGGTGTAAGTGTCCAATGTTTTCTGCATATAGTCTTTATTTCTTTTATTTCTCCTCCCTTATTTTTTACTCTAATGTAATTGTGCAAGCTGGGGATCAAAATAACGGTTTTGCAGCGAAAAAAGAGGATATGATTGCATAATTTATTCTTGGAATATATTCTATAAATGTGAAATATGATACCACGGATACATCTTAGATTTAATCTAAAAATGCACCTCTCGATGTATGAATTACATTATTCTATTAATGACCCACTCCATTCATTATGATTCTCAAAACATCTATAAAATAAAAATCATGATGTTTCAATACTCCTACTGCTAAAAATCAAGATGATCCATTCTAAAGAAAGTTGCAAATTATAAGAAAAAAGTTGCAAATTATAAGAAAGAAGTTCTCTAAGAGAAACAAGATTTTTGAGGAATCTTTTTAGTGAGATTGAGAAAGCTTTTTGTGGGTTCTTCATTAAGAATGCAAGAATAGATTATCTTGTAATCTCTACTAAAATCTCTCCCCATCGCAAATCTCTTGTCTTTACGCTCTTGTTTATCTTTTCTGTAGTTTTATTGCCTTTACTCTTTTGTTCAAACTAGCATGTTCTTGATATTTCCACATCGTCCAGTGATTTATTGGTTTACAAAGAAGGAGAAGATATAATTAGGTGGCTCAATGAAGCTTTCGCATGCTACACTTCTGCCGATTGGTGTGCAACGATCGGTGTTAGGTTAGGGGTGGCGTGTACCAACAATTGGTGTCAAAGCTAAACTTCGATTAGATCAGACTTGCCTTTGAAAAAATGTTCAATCTTTGTGGCATAAAATCAAAAAGTTCTTCAGCAATGAAGGCAGAGATTGAAAAGCTCAATGGTAAGAGGGATTTTGGGATTTAACAGAAAAGAATGGAGGTGGTCTTTATACAACACGACCTAAATCAATGTTTGCTAGTAGTTGACAAGAAGCCGGAGAAGATGACAAGTGACGAGTGGAACACGATGCATCAGAAGGTGAATAGTATTATTTTGCTTACTCTTTCTTATAAAGTGGGTACCACGTAATCAAGGAGAAGGCTGCACTTAGATGTGGAAGAAACTCGAGAAGTTTTACATGGTCAATAATGCATCCATCAATATATAATAGAAGAAATAGGATAAGTTCGCGGGCTAAGCGTTGCTTCTTTTGCTAAGGGAAGAGTCACACGAAGAAAGAACACTTCAAACTGTAATAAATAATGGAGCAGATGATCTGAACTTTGTATGCAGCAAGTATTGTGGGATATCAACAAGATGATGCATTGGTGGTTCCGGATGAAGAGAGTCAATGGGTTGAGGTGATGATCGTTTCGAAGGAAAAAAGTCTGCGAGTAGAGGTGTTGATGGTTTTCGAGAACAACACCTCCAGTAGTGGTAGGATACTAAATTTCAAAACATTGACTCATAACCATGTTTGACTTCCTCGTGCAAGGAGTCAAGAAGACTATCTACATGGTGAATAGTATGAGGTGCGATGTCACTAGTATAGGTATAGTCACGGTGGCTGGAAGAAGGGGAAGCATGGTCGCCAAGGAGAATGTTTGGTTAATCCCGAAGGCGAGAAAGGATCTAATAAGTATTGGAGCGCTTGACTCTATAGGGTACCGAACCCAAGTGCACGGATGAGTTATCATAGTATACTATATAGCGCTGTAGAAATCTTGTCCTCATTGGAAAGAAATGCAAACATGGCCTGTATCAAGTGTCTAAAGGAATTGATGTTGAAGGAGGAGTTTTGTCTTTGAGAGGGTGTATGACCACATGGAAGAGAAGCTGGAAACAAACTTGGGTTCTGAGGGTGAGCCGAAACTATAGTTTGACTCTAGGTGGAGGAGTTAAGACAAAGACCACAACAAGCCGATAGCCACCCATAGAGGGTGCAACAATGTGGGTTGATGTCAAGTCATTAGAAGTCTTGATGTCAATGCGCGGGCGTGATCGCTCTAGTGCCCTTTGGGAGAGGGGGTTTGTTGATGTTAGATATGAAATAGGAAAATTTAATGTGGATTATGAAGAGCTTTAGTGTCCCTTGATCTCTTTTGATGGTTGATCCCCTAACAGGAAGAGAGTCTTGCACACATACAACATGCTAGAGGATCGGAGTTGGATCCTCTGGTGATTTCTCCGACGATCAAGTTAGTTATAATTTGAGTAAGAGAAAGAAATTGATATAGTTCTCTAAGTGTGCAGAATTTATGTACCTTTGGTCAGTAGGCGATATGCCTATTTATTCGAGTTGATGAGAGTATTTGTGTAACATCGATCGAGTCTAAGCAATTAGCTTATTTGGCTGATACTTTACAGATGTCAACTGTGGGTGGTATGAGTCACTTTTGTGATTAACGCAATGGTGACAGGGACAGTAAGGTGCTGATGAGGTTCGATGAGTCATTAAGACTTTCGGGATAGACCATGCATTTAATATGATGGTGATTGGCTGTCGGCAAGTGATTCGAGAATGATCGCCTCCTGTCTCGGCTTTGCAAGAGGGTCGATAAAGAACGTCTTCGAGGGAGACGAGATGAGACGCCTTTCGTGTTGGCTTTCAATGGAGATGAGAAGTCACTGCGACCGGGTCAAGTCGTTGTGTAGTCTGTTTGAGACACGTGTCATCTAGTTGAATGTGATTAACACTTACTTATTTTTATAACCGAGTGCGAGTGGAAGTTAAATTGTCAAGGCACATTTATGAGGGGCTATTGATGAGTCACTATTGATGTGACATTCTGACGTCAGAGGGGATCGTTCACAGGCGTCGCTTTGACTTTTGAGCAGGGATTACATGACAGTTAACAATTGGTGCCTCGATTCTAGAGTGGTTGCCTGGAATTCCGTAATTAATTCCATCCGTTTATCAATAACCAAGTCGACTGATTTTGCCACCATTGGCGCCAAGATTCATAAATATGCTCCTATGATGTCCGGCCCAATCAGGTTCAACTATCTTTGAAATGGGACTAAAAGTCCAAAACCAAATGCAAACAACTTTGAACAAGCATAAGGCCCAGCTTGGGTCCGTATCCGGCTAAATAACCAGTTTTGTTACCACAAATTAACAAAACCTGAAAACCTTAAACATATTTGTCAAATCTAAGGGCAAATTTTACTAAACCCTCAACAAGTTTGGGCATTTTATACTTAACCCTAAAAAATTTGAAACTCTCATTATATCTTAAATAAATTAACCCTAAAAAAAATTTGAAACTCTCATTATGTCGTAAATAACTTATAGAAAACCTTTAAAAACGTTTTGATTTTTTTTCCTGTACATTGACCCATTATGATGTTTATGTGATAGTCTCTATTTGGTTCTCAAAATATGAGTTGACACAGTTATGAAGATTTAAGTGTCAAAAATCCATAACTTATTGGAGGTTTTCTTAATTTCAGGGCCGGGCCTGGGCTATGGCAGGGGGGCGCAACCGCACAGGGCCCCCGCTGAAAGAGGGCCCCAAAATTTCATAGGGTCCATTAGTTTATTAAATTTTGTATGACCCAAAATCTGGCCCAATAATATTTATAAGCTAAAACTTAGTCATTGAATTAAAATATTGAATTGCCTTATTAATTGCATTATTGTCGTTTAAGTTGCCGAGAAGCACGAAATTGATTTAATCAATCAAACTAACTAATCCCTCCTATAAGGCTATAATGCAAATCTGGAGAGTGGACTCATTGATTTAATCAATCAAACTAACTAATCCCTCCTATAAGGCTATAATGCAAATCTGGAGAGTGGACTCCTCTTTTTTTGCAACAAATTTTATTCAGCCGTTTGACATGTAATTTTTTAACCGTTTGATATTTAATTTTTACTCCTAACATTAAATAATTATTAATCTCTCTCCACTATATAAAGGGATTATATTTCATAGGATATTTTTACTCCTAACATTAAATAATTATTAATCTCTCTCCACTATATAAAGGGATTATATTTCATAGGATGATCAAGAAAAATTTGTCTATTAAACTTCTCCATCTAAAATTTGTTCTCAAAGATACATTACAATTATTTCATTGGCTATTTGGACATTGTCATACACTTAATCAGGTGCTATTATTCCTTTTCTTTTTACTAAGTTATTTGATTGTAATTGTTTCTGTTATTTGTCTTAAATCTCATAGAATTGTTTAGTTATTTATTTAAAGAAAATGGCGCCTCGAAAATATTTATGCGGAAAAGAAAAAAGAAAAAAGAAAAAAACGAGTAGAAGAACTAATAGAGTCACAAAAAGGAGTCATTGATAGATTTTTATCAAAAAGTTCTAACATTCCTGTAGTTAGTGGATCAAATGAAAATTTAAGTGATGAACATATTGTTTCAAGTGAAGATGTTAATGAGCAGTTAGGTGATGATCATGATCATGGCCAATCTTTACCAAATTTTCATGATGATAATACTATGCAGAGTGAATTTAATAATAAAAATTTAGGTGATATTAGTCAATCTTTACCACATTTTGATATATATGAACCTAGTACTTGGAAAAATCTTGATAACAAAGCTAGAGATATTTTAGTTGAGAAGGGATTTGACAGAGAATTAAATATTGACTTTCCTTTAGACGGAGACCGTAGGCATTTTTCATATGCACATTATTCTAGAAAATTGAGTAATGGAGAAATAAGTGATCGAAAATGGTTGATTTACTCTAAACTCGTTGATAAAGTCTTTTGCTTTTGTTGTAAATTATTCAAATCTAATAGCAATACGACTTTATTGGCAAATGAAGGATTGAAAGATTGGAGTCATATTGGCAAGAGACTATCTGACCATGAAAATAGTATTGAGCATATGACTAATATGAGCTCTTGGAATGAGCTAAGATTAAGGTTGGGAAAAAAAATGAAACAATTGATAATGAGTTGCAAAAACAAATTATGATGGAAAAAGAACGATGGCGACAAGTTTTGATTAGAATAATAGCCGTCATAAAATGTCTTGCTAAGAATAATTTGGCTTTTCGAGGATCTAATGAGAAGCTTTATCAAAATAATAATGGTAATTTTTTGGGACTTATTGAGATGATTGTAGAATTTGATGTAGTAATGCAAGAGCATGTTAGACGTGTTCAAAATCATGAAGTTCATTATCATTATCTTAGCAACAAAATACAAAATGAGTTGATTTCTCGTTTAGGCCTTGCTGTTAGGAGCTCTATCATTAAGAAAATTAAAGAAGCAAAATATTTTTTTGTAATCCTTGATTGTACTCCAGATATAAGTCATCAAGAACAAATGGTCCTAGTTGTACGTTGTGTGAATATGTCCAGTAATCAAATAAAGATAGAAGAGTACTTCTTGGAATTTGTGAAGGTAGATGATACATCTGGACTGGGGCTCTTTAATGAATTGTTAAGTGTATTACAATTACTTGATCTTGATGTTGATGATATTAGAGGCCAAGGTTATGATAACGGTTCTAACATAAAAGGTAAACATCAAGGTGTTCAGAAAAGATTACTTGAAATTAATCTGAGAGCATTATATATGCCATGTGCTTGCCATAGTCTCAATCTTACTCTTAGTGATATGGCACATTCATGTGTTAAAGCTATCTCATTTTTTGGAGTTGTGCAACGTATATATTCATTATTTTCGAGTTCTACTAAGAGGTGGAAGATTTTAATTGATAATGTTCCTTCATTTACTGTGAAATCTTTGTGTAATACCCGTTGGGAGAGTAGAGTGAAAAGTGTAAAAGCCATTAGATTTCAAGCTCCTCACATAAGATTGGCTTTGTTAGAATTATATAAAACTTCAGAAGATGCGAAAACAAAGAGTGAAGCTGAAAGTTTGGTCACTGCAATTCATAACTTTGAATTTTTACTTGGTATGATTATTTGGTATGATGTTTTTTTTGCTATTAACATGGTTAGCAAAAAATTACAAAATAAAAATATGAATATTAACACTACTATGAATCAGGTGAGAGACGTGATGTTATATTTTGAAAATTTTAGAAATGATGGGTTTGAGAAGAGTTTGGATATTGCTAGAAGTGTTGCATTTGATATGAATGTGGATCCTACATTTCCAACAAAACGTCGTATCATTAGGAAAAAACAACCTGGTGAAACTGATCATGATGAAGAAATGCAATCCACAGAGGAGTCTTTTAGAGTTAATTATTTTTTAATTGTTGTGGATATGGCAATCAATTCATTAAAAGAGAGATTTGAACAACTAAAGACATTTGAAAGTATTTTTGGGTTTTTATGTGATTCAGATACTTTGAAGTCATTGGATGATAGTAAATTAAGAAATTGTTGCAATCATCTTGAAAGTGTTTTATCTCATAATGATTCATCTGATATTGATCTTAATGATATGTTTTCTGAATTAAGAGTGCTACAAAAAACTTTACCAGAAGTGTCAATGACAGCAATCCAAATTTTGAAATTTGTTAAGCAAGCTGATTGTTATCCAAATGTTTCAATTGCCTATCGAATCTTATTAACTGTGTCTGTATCTGTAGCAACAGCGGAGAGAAGTTTTTCAAAATTGAAGTTGGTCAAAACCTACTTGCGTTCAACAATGGCACAAGAAAGATTGAACAATTTGGCTATTCTAAGCATCGAGAATGAGATGTTACAAGACATAGACGTTGATTGTATTATTAATGACTTTGCATCAAATAATGCTCGAAGAAATTGTTTTAAGTAATTTTGTAATCTTATATTCATTTCATTTCAATAAAATATATTTGTTATAAATAGACAGTTTATCAGTTAAGGGCCCCATTTTTTAATTTTGCCTAGGGCCCCAAAAATCTCAGGATCGGCCCTGCTTAATTTTCCATAGTAATTTGAGATTCAGTGAGAGTTTTAAGACTTTTAGGGTTAAGTGCCAAATATCCAAACATATTAGGGATTCATTAAAATTTATCCTAAATTTATGCTTGTTTTTATTTATTTAATATTAGAGTACTTGCAGAACACTTTCTTATTGCGATCTTTTTTTTTCTTGTGAATTTGGGTATCTTTTTTTCGTTTTGGTGCAATAACTCAGCAAAGGCCCATATCCATGCAAGTCTTTCTAGTAAAAATCAGATGTGAATGGCCGTATCCGGACCCAGGTTAGGTTTGGATTCACTCTTGTGGTTCGGGACCAGTTTGTGACCAGCGGCGAGTGCAGAAATTTCTAATGGGAATGCGCTCAGTGTTTTTTTTTTTTTTTGCTTTCCAGGTTCTGGTATTGTAATTTGGGCTTTTCGTGTTTGAGCCCGTTTTGACTTGATTATTTAGAAATTGGATGTGACAAGTGGGCTGGGCTTGTATTTTTTGTGTGCATACATATTGTAACTGGACCCATCTATATCTTAAGTTTCTATCCAGCTCACCGTTAAATAGTTAAGAGATTGCTACCTCTTATTGCTTTTGCAAATTTGCCCCTGCTTACGTCCTCATCTTCAACAAAAATTCTCATTTCAATATCGCAACCAACTAAACTGATGTTTCCTCTTGGTTGTGACCTTTTATGTCCGAAACATTCTTTATTGCATCTAGTCTACAGCAATATTAATGGTGAATCTTTTTTTCAATTGCTAGGGTCTCTGTGTCATCTAACAAAATTAGCATGAAGGAGAATATATATCGGTAAAAAACAACACACTCTAGACAGAAAATTCCATCTAAAGTAGTCCGATTTTTATCTAAGTTGATCATCCTAAATGAGAATCTGCCTACAATGTTGGTCCGGTAAGTTTCCATCTAGAATGGAGCATTTTAGACGGAAGTACGTCTAGATAAACTATCCTAGATGGAAAGCCAGCTAGACGGATAAAATAATTATCTAGGATACATGCTAGACGAAAATTTCATCTATGATATCCTCGACAGAAGTTTCGTCTAGGACGTATCCTAGACAGACTTTCCCTCTAGGGCATATCCTAGACGGATTTTCCGTTTAGGATGTCCTAGACGGAAATTCCTTCTAGGACAGATATATAACAAATTATTGTGTTATATATCACGCTATTTTTAAAAAAATAATTGTTCGATAAATTAAACATTATCACAACATAAACAAACATATACAACCACATATAGCACGCACATTGAGGATAAATTTTGAAATATTGTTAAAGTTAGGATCAACATTTCTATTACATCATACAAACAACTACGTGTTAATCAGCTACGAGGGGCCCACACGTATCGCTTATTAGCTCAATACAAAATCAACCTCATACTATGTAGGATGACTCAAATGACTTCAACACTCGACCATTTCCAAGAAGGATCTAGTTGAAAGATGTCCTCATTCGAACTTATCATTTGAGTCGACCCAACTCCTTTTCACCCTATGAGGTTTGGTCGAGAACTTTCGAAGCCGAGTAACAAGGCGGTACTTATTGGCCCGCTCGTAAGACCAAAGCGAAAGACGTCACTTGTCAATGCTCTCATAGAGACGAGTCGAGAGGCAATTTCGCCTCGAGCCCCCCACCAATAGTCGATTTTCATCACATTAAATGCATGATCATAGTCATCATTTTTCCAGCACTGAAAATCTTTATAACTCATCGGACCTCATCAGCGCTACGCACACTCTGTCACCCTCGCATTAAACGCCTAAGTAACTCATTTCCCTCTATAGCCGACACCTATAAAGTATCTGCCAACTAAGCCGCCTGCTTGGACTCGGTCAAAATTACGCATCTACCCCTTTGATTTGCTATAAAGGGAAACTGTTGTCTACTACTTAGGATAAGTTGACTCTGAGTAAAAAACACTATACATTCACTATCTTTCTTCTCCACTCAAGCTTAGCACTAACTTGATCGTCAGAGGAATCATCGAAGATCCCAACTCCAATCCTCTCACGTGTTGTTTATGTGCAGGACTGGATTCTCTGCTCAAGAACCTTCCGTCTGAATAAGATTGAGGGATCCTAATATCCTATAGCATCACACATAACTCTCTGTTAGATAACATACATCAATAGTTTCCAATTAGACTTAGTCTCTAAAATTTTCTCAATTAGAGTTAGGATTATTAAAGCTAAATATAGTTCAATTAATGTTATTATTGTTTAAATATGGGTTGTAATAATCAAAATTGTTAATTAAAGGCTAGAATTAAGGAAGTTTTGGCAAGATGCAATTTGATTAGGGTAAGTAACACAATTATATCTGAATAATAAACTTCAGAAGTTATAAAAAATTAATATTTTTATGAAGCACACCTTAAATAAGGGAGAGGACAATATGGGGTGGTAGTAGAAATTTTGAGGCGTAGCAACAACGTCATTGACAGTGATTGGCGAGGTTACTGAGGCACTGTCAAATCTGTAGTTTGGAGAAGAGAGATGATTCAAACTAAAGTTCCCATAAAAGTGAAAATGCAAGAAAATACAATCTCTAAAGATATAAAATTTTACCTCAAAATCAAAATTATTGAAATCAAAATTGCTGATGGAGGTGGTGGAACAGTGATCGCTGGCGGAGTAGGTTGGAGCGGCAGTCGCTGGTGGAGCGGCGGAGGCGGTGGAGCAGTGGTTTGATGGTGGAGTAATGTGTCGGCGGAGCGATCGAGTAGGGTTTCAGCATATTTTCAAAATTTGGGGAAAGTTTTCGAAAGCTAGTGTATTTTCTGATCTTCTTTGAATTTCATTTTTTATGTGGGTCCCACCTTCCTAGATGGAAAATTCATTCTAGGATATTTCCTAGACAAAACTATCCATCTAGGATAGTAGGACCCACGTGAAAAAAGTTTGTCAGGTGGATCTCGTTATCCTAGATGGAATATTCCGTCTAGGGTAAATCCTAGATGGAATATTTCGTCTAGGATGATGGACCCATGTGATAAAATAATAATTAAAAAATATCCGTCTGGAAATACGTATTTAGACGGGTTTCCGTCTAGGATGCTTCATCGCATCCTAGACGGGATATCCTAGATAAAAAATTAACGTCTAGATTGTAATCATCCTAGACGGAAAAGATTCAGTCTAGGATACTCTGTCTAGGATGCTTCATTTTTTACTAGTGATAAATAATATGACCTATTATAAACATATGATTCCATTATTGATACATATGTAAGTTGGGAGTTGTTTTTTCTGCCTCAAGCATCACAATTATAGTTATATTTGATCCCAGAATTGGATGCAATTAATTATTAGATTCAAACCTGTATCTTTACTAAAATTGAACCGACTCTTTACGTGGAGGTTCAATTCAAAAACTAAAACGATTTGCAAATCTAATTTTACATGGTATTGCTGCAATTTTGCGCAGCTTTAATGATGTGGAAGTTTAAATTAGAAATATTATACTAAGATGAGGGACTATGTAGTTATCTGGAGAAATATCTCTAATTTTGAGGAACTGATATTACAAAAAGAAGTTTATAATTCTCATTCAGCTCTGGACCAGTATTTTGTAAAGATTCCCCAATCAGATTTAATTGGCTCATGACCAGATATGTTATTAGTTATATACATACTAGGGAGGAAGGCACGTGCGCTGCATGTTGCACGTGTCTGCTCCATTAAGTTGTTGTACTTCAAATTTTTTATTAAATTATTTCAAATAGATTTTTCTAATTGTTAATTCTATTCTTAATTTGAAGGACTAATTGTCAAAGTAAAAGGATTGAGAGCCTAATAGCAGTTCTAATAATTTGAGGGACTGATTTCAAAAGACCTAATAGCCATTTTAATGATGGGCTTTGCTTCGGTGCTCCTAAAATCATTTATTGATTTATTTTTGAAAAATGGTAAATTTGGAAAAACAAAAAAATATTCGTCCCCACCAATTTCTCATCCACAGAATTCCATCAAACGCGTATAAATCCGTTTAAATAGAATCACAGGTGAATTACGCTAAGAAAATTCATCAATAAAGATATCAACAAGAAATCTAACATGTGAATGAATGCGATACAAGGAAATTGGATCCGAAGAAAATCGACCATCAACCATGTTGATGAACTTAAACAAAGCAATCATGTTCATTCAAAATCTCAGTTGTTTAGTTGAAAATTAATCGAATGAAGGTTCCCAAGGCCTAAGAGAAAGTCAATTAATGCCGGGCTCATACTACAGTTCCTCCATGCAAAAACAATTTATTTCCAGTCAGATTGGCCCGGTGGCGACACTCATGATCTCAGGCTCACTACGCTAGAGAAAGAAGACGCTCGTATGAAGTATTTCATAGGATCGATGACCATATCAAAAATTAAATTCCATTAGGTTTGGCCATCCACGCAATGAATTAGGGGATTGGAGAAGAAAACCACGTCAAAAAAATAAAGACACCGAGAGTTTTTCATTAGTTGGAGAATTCTAACTACTTCCTATTTATCTTCTTATTTATACTTCCTAAAATAACCTTTTTATCTAAGTGAAATTACTTTTTTGGGTGTGGAACTACTGTCAACTACATTATCCCTCAAATATAGGATGTGAGAGAGATTTTTAAGGAAACAAACTACACCAACTGCTTGGGAGCACCGAAGCTGTTGGCTTTAATGATTTGATGGGACTAATTTTGAAATTTGAAAGAATAAGGGACTAATATAGAAAAGGACCTGTGTGGTTGTTGTTATTTGGTGGCTTACTTACACTTTGGTACCCCAAAGTTTGCCCTCATTTACTTTGATGCATCAAAATATTTTTTTAACACTTGGTACCCTAAACTTCCAATCCATTTTCACTTTCAAATACCGATTTTTTAACACTTTGAATCCCAAAAGTTTCAATCACATTTCTCTATTATACCTCATCCAAATTCTGTTAGGTTTTCATCAAATTTGAATCACACTGTTATCATGTGATGCATTTGGATTAGTTTTACCTAGTCACATGTGATGAAAAATGTGATCGGAATTTTCTATTCATCAATGTGCCTTTATGAGTCCTAGTAGAGATTGTTACCCTTATAATATCTTAGAAAGATATAACTTTCTATATTTATTATGTTTACCATTATAAATGAGGGTAAAAGCTTGGGTTTTGAAGGTAAAAAAAAATAGCAATTGGGTGTCTATTCTCACCAACTGAACTATAGAGAGTCTATCCTCATCCCCAAAATCCTTTTTAATGATTTTTAAAGTAAAAAAAATTTCATACAGGGTCTACTCGCACAAATAGAACTACATGGGGTCTATTTACAAATTGGGTGATGTTATAGGGGTCTGTTCGCAATTACCCGTTGGGGAAGCAATCTGGTTCAGCAAACACACAAGTGATTGCTAGGGTTTTTTATATAGTGAATTTTAAGATGGATAGCCATATTATACTTATGAATAATTGTTAGTATGATATGCCCTAGAGACCAATCATAGAGATGATTGTGTTTAATTTATGTTTATGTAACTTCTATGAATAATCTGTTATTCGGTTCCTTGAATAAATCACTTATTATGGATCATTAAGTATGTGACTTGAACGTGAAACTCTGTAATTAGATTATGATGTTATTCTAAATAGTCCTTGTCTTTTGTCATTGGTTGGGACACTAATGATTTTATAGGCAGTATGTGGATTGATTGATGATCATGTTTCACGGATCATGGATATGAGATATCAAGTCAATCACATGAGTATATGTTGGTGAACATGATATTGGACTGACTCGCTATGAAACATTGCATGGATTATATGTGTCATCAGTAGGTTTCATACAATGGTTATGTTCGGTCTTTTGACCTGAGATTATCACGGTTTCCTACATGAGGATTGTATACTTTGATGTTACCAAACGTTTTCCCTAAATGGATAATAATAAAGGTATCAATCGGGTATGCTATGAATCATGTAGAGGGATGTGAATGGTCAAGATGGAATTTGTCCCTCTCATATAAATGAGAGTATGATATCTCTGGGCCCCTCGAAGAAGATAGACTGAGAAAGTGCATGGCCATGCCTAATTAGTTGAGAGTCAACTATTGAGAAGTCAATCTAACTTCAGGTGCGAGAAATTAAAGGTTGAACTGTATAAGTTGTTGGATAATATAACGATCTAGACATGAATAATTGAACTAGAAAATTCAGATTAATGTTACCGTTCATCGACGAAAATAATGGAAGTCTTCTCCTCTCTCCTCCCGTAGCCAATGATGGGAATTAGGTCTCTTTTTTACATACGGTTGAGAGGAGGGACTCTCACCCTTTATATAGATATTTGTGATTAACCGACCCTACCCATCATGGTTTAATCACAACCGTGGGATTACACTCCGGTCGATCCTATCATTTAGATATTCAAGATAACCACCCAACTTGATAAACATGAAACTGTCTAACCAGACCATGTGGTTAGCATCCTAATCCTAACTTGAATCAATGGCCACTTTAAATCAAATCCAAAATCGAGTAGGTTGGGCCACATGGGTTCGTTGGATTAAGCGAACCCAACATAAGGTTGACACGCTTCCTGTATTGAGTTCAATTAAGATATCTAGTGATGAAGAGACCGACATATGTCCATTGTGGACTAGGTTTCGTCTGAGATGACCTTTACATGATTTGGGTAGTCATAATGTCCTGCTAGGGTCCGCTTATGACTTGTGGGCCAAAAAAGTATTTTGGCTCACTGCCAACATCGTGTAAACCTATTGGGTTGCACACAAGAACATGTTGGAACATTATTAAAAAAGCTCGTATAAATTTAGTCATATAGAGATATGATTAGTTGTGAGGCTATCGGGTAATTGGATAAGGATTGATTTGATTAATCATGTTTGAAAGAAATACTGACCAAGTTCAATGAACCTATCTCCTAGCAATCAAATTGATATGATCAATCACGGTTTAAAGATATGATTTGATTTGAACAAATTATTTGAGAAACTGTCTGATTGGAATCCCGATCTCTTTACGGTTTGAGAAACTACCTCACAGCCCTATAAAAAGGGGCCTGGGATGGGTCTTTTTTGATCATCCCACCGTGCTTTTGAAATCGTGAGGGAGAGAGAGAAACTCCAAAGGCCGCCATCTTCAAAGTGCTATCACACTGATGCGTGGAGTTCCAACAAGTTCGTGTGGATACTAGTAAAGGCGTCAATTCAATTGCCGCGCAACATCTCAACGAGTACGCAAGTCTTCGTTATTTATCTGCACGCTTCAGGTAATTTTTATCTTGGATCTTCTTCTACATATGGATCTTAGGATGTAGGCGATCAAAAATTTTGTTTTAACTGCATATTAGTCTGCCTACTTTCCAACAATAATTACATCAGATACCCTAATGTATGATGCAATTACACAATTTATTTCAAAGTAGGCATATCTACATGAGTAATCTTGAGATGAATGATTGTAATTGCAAGGGTGATATTGAACTATGCATAGAAACTTGTTCAGTAATTAGAGTGAATGATTATATTTGGGAATAAAACAAGGAGATTTCAGATGTAAGGAGAACATACGAAATATATCGTTCAAGTCTGAGATATATGACTATTAAATCTTAAAGTAAATCTTAAACACATCACTACTCCATCTTGATGTGAACATTCTCCAGACAATAGTACCTAACTGATAGTATGTAATTTGATTAAAATAGGTTGGGCATCAAAAAGTTGAGTCTTTCGGAAACTTAGTTTTGCACCTGACACGCTTTAAGCTTAACTTTATTTATTGTATGGAACTTTTCTAGTGCATTGACATAAAATTTCCGACATTTTCAGTTCTATGAGGTCTTAACCTACCGGAGATGGCAACCGAAAAGCAGTGCCAAATAAAGCAGTAACCTAACCTTACGAAAGAAATTAAGGTATCTCTCTCTAGCAAAAGTTTCGTGTTGGAAACAGGGATCGGCATAAATTTCCCACAAATGCATTTTTTTTCTTCAGTTCCTAAGATCTTTGCCTTGCCTTTTAATAGATACAATCCTTGAAAGGAGGAGGGCTGAGTAAATAGAAGTTGAACACGGACTAGATATTGTTAACGGCACAACTAGAAGCTAGCGTGTGATTTTTGTATCTTTTGCTGTCGAATGGAAAAATATGCAATTACATGTCAAATTTAAATAGATCTTATTAATTAGCAAATTCAAATTACATAAGCTTTCAGATATTTGAAATAACTATCGGGATTACATATGCTTTCATATCATTTATTAGTCCCTGGCCTTCGATCTTCAAGTGTCGACGATGAACTTTTTTTTTTCTTTTCCGCGAAAACCTTCTGAACTTTAAAATCTTTCCACACCTAATAGTGTCAATGGATCAAAAGGCACCTATTTGGGTGGGAAAAAAAAGGCTGGCGGCGCCATTAACACTGTTAGGCGGTCTGTTGAAGTTATTTGGAAGTTTTGGGTGGGGGTTTGTGAGGTACTCCAATCTTCACAGGGTTTCCTGAGCTCTTCACATGAAGTCCAAGCTAACTGCTGCAGACTGACATATGAATATTCTAGCATGTGACAAACTAAGCACATATAGCACGAAAGAAATATTTGTTTCAGCCAAAAGTGATCTTGTGAGCACTGGAGAAATGCTTAGCAGCAGCAATCACTGCTGCTTCACCTTTAGGTTCACCATGAGATGAAGATGTCGACACAATCTTTTTGACATCATGGATCTTATTCGCTGGACAGAAGCATGAAAACCATGAGGCTAACATTTTCAACTGCAAGAATTCTCCCTTAATTATCACCTCTCTGAGTCTGGATGAGAAACTTGATGAGCTAATTGAGGGTTTGAGTGTGTCTCCCTTAATTATCACCTCTCTGAGTCTGGATGAGAAACTTGATGAGCTAATTGAGGGTTTGAGTGTGTTTAGAGACTTTGGAATTCTAATTCGAGGTATATAGGATGATTACTGCTGCTCTGTTGGTTGCTGATTGAAGTTTGAAGGACTCATGTTTTATTTATACAGAGAGGCTGGGCTAGGATTTCGTGATGACCAAGTTTGGAGTGCAAACTTGACCAATTTCTTCTTCCTTCTACTCGCTGCTTTTCATTAGTCAAACTTCACACGTTTTCTTGGTAGTTACCTGATTAAACAAAAGTTTAAATTGCACTTAAATATCATATAGTTTCACCTACGTACTTTGCGCATATATAACCCCTGTTGTATATGGCCACACTTAATTAAATACCTTAAAGTTTCTAAAAGTCACGCTTACATACCCTCTGTTATGCAAACGTGAGCACCAAAAATTCTAACGCGATACACCCATACTAATTTTAGAACATCTAACTCTTAATTTTATTAAATTTATTGTTAAGCATGCAAATCCTAATTTAAAATAGAATTATAATAGATTTAAAATAAAAATTTAATAGGTTTAACGATACATTATAAAAAAATAAGGATTAAAATGTTCTAAAATTAGCATGTGAATATTGCATGAGAATTTTCGAGGGGAAATTCTCAAGTTTGCATAATTAAGAATTGAAGGTATTAAAGTATAAATTTTAAAAACTTTAGAGTATTAAGTGCAACTAAATATATCTGAAGGTATATATATGCAAAGTAGGTGAAGCTACAGGGTATTTAAGTGCAATTAAGCGTAAATAAAATAAAAGCTCGTGTCCACTAGCATTATATGTTTTTTAAATGCAAAATATAGTGCGTCGTCATGCTATCTCATGCTAGTTGAGCCATCTTGCTTAACGTTTAAGCTAAAGTTGCGCGGTGGCCGGTCTATGAATACTGTAGTTGTCATCTCCCTCGTGTTTCTTGTTGACCAAGTTAACATTTCTAGAGGCCGGTCTATGAATACTGTAGTTGTCATCTCCCTCGTGTTTCTTGTTGACCAAGTTAACATTTCTAGAAAATGAACAGATGTACCATGAAGTATGGTGATCGAACAAAAACCATTCCCTCCCCTTTTTGACTATACTAGGAGAGGTACACGTGCCTTTCATGTGATTATTTGTTCTGTTTATTTCTTTAGTATAACTTGGTTGTAAAAAAAATGTTTCTTTTAATTCTTAACTTGATGATGTAATATTACATGTGAACTTTTTTAATACTTACATTTATGTACTTTCAGCTTTCATTTTATGTGTCATTGTGACCATGAGCAATGTAAACTACACATTATTCGAAAAAAATTATTCGCTCATATAGTAATCAATTTCTTCAATGCCTCAAATCTAATAATAACACATGACATAAAATTCTTATGAAGTAAAAAAAAGGGGGGAAATCTTCTATCTTAATCCCTAATGGCTGTAGAATAAAAAACCCATCACGATTTAAGAAAACCTCTCCATAAGTTTGCAAAGATAATCACATTGAGCTATTAGGTTGCTCAATTCTTATTATTTTAAAATTAATTCATCAAATCATTGAAATAGCTATTACATCCGCAATTCTTAAGTTATTTTGATATCAGCTTTTCCAATCAAGAGTAAAAAAAGGCAATTAGAGGGAAATTAGCTCCTCAAATTGCTAATTATACCATTGATTTGAATGACTAATTTCAAATAACTTAAGAATTGAGTTATCTAATAATAATTTTAATGATTTGACGTACTAATTTCAAAATATGAAAAGTTTAAGGGACTACTACAAAAATATTTTAATCAATTAATTTTTGTTAATAATTAATTAATTCTATAATTTGGTATCAATTAATTGGTTAATATTTACACGTGCAATGCATATTATGTTACAATGCTAATATGTTGTAAGCTTCTTTCTACTCTTTAATTATTTACCAATTCTAATTAGATCAAATTTTAATTAGTTGGTTTTGAATGGAGAGAGCTTTAATTCGGGAGTTTAAACTTCTTTATACTCTTTAGTTGTCAAACAATTCTAACTAGATCAATTTTTTATTAATTAGTTTTGAATGGAGAGAGCTTTAATTTAGGAGTTTAATTTTAATTTAATAGCTTTAGTTTTTTGGTCAATGAAATAAACTTGTATTCATCTTCCAAATTTTGAAAATGTGAGTACATCAAATCTTTACCAGATCATGTCTGGCAAGAAGCAAAAATTGCAGTCTTTTCAACAAGATAGGCTAGCTTACATTTTCTCTATTCTTTCCTTCGTATGATCAGGGATTTTCTCATTTAGAACTTTTGATAGGATAGATATCTTCACCTCTCGGAGTAATTGATTAGGTGCACGAATTTTTTGTTGGAAGATCCTCTGATTCTTCTCCTTCCAAATCCAATACACAGTTGTCGATAGTGCCATTCTTTTTATTTTCTTCATGAATCCCAGCCCCTTCAAATTGGTTCTATACCAGTTTATAATTTGATTCCAACTGCATGATCTCCAAGCATAGCCTAACCATTCCATCACTTCATTCCAGATGTATGCAGAGCATTAACATTCAAAAAACAAGTGCTTACAGGTTTCCTGATGAGCCTAGCACAAGACACATTGGTTTTCATTTATCATTCCTAGTCTGCATAACCTGTCTTGTGTCAGGATCCGGGAGAGGGTAGTTAACCACAATATGACTTAATATTTAGGATAGTGTAGGGCTCCCCAAATTGTATCCGACCAAGTTACATGTGTTGATGATTGAGTCATAACTTTATATATGGAAGATATCTAAATCTTTTAATTTATGTAACAATCATTTATTACTCTTTGCAGATTATCTCTATCTCCAAATGATATCTAAATCTTTTAATTTATGTAACAATCATTTATTACTCTTTGCAGATTATCTCTATCTCCAAATCTTCTTAAGGCCATATCCCTCACCTTGAGCAATTGCCTCCACATCCATGAGTCATTTCTCTTTGGTTGAACCTGCCATATATCCAATTGGTGTATGTAATTTTCATGCATCCATTTAATCCATAACAGATCTTTTTTGGTGTGTATCATCTATAGCAATTTGATTGCAGCTGCATAATTCTAATCCATTGCAGTGAATAGGCCCAGTCCTCTCATCTTCTTGTCTTTACATATATCACACCATAAGACCAGGTGAACCTTGTGATCCCATAAGAAAGTAGAGCAAAGTTTATCTATCTTTTGCAACACCTTTATCAGCAACACATAATTGCTTGTCCAGTAAATTTAATAGCTTTAGTTGATAACTAATTATAATTAGGATAAGAATGTTAATATTGAAAAGGATTAGGGGAAATATGTAACTAAGGTGTCACCTTAGATTGCACCTAAGGATGCACAATCTGGATCATTCATTTTAAAACCCTCAAATTAATCTCAGCCTTCCATTCAAAACCCCCTCCCTAAAAAAAACATACCCATTTTCTCATCTAAAATTAGATCTGACCAGCCCCCCTCTCCTCCTCTCCTCCACCCGAAGTCGCAGTCGGTGATCGCCTCTTGCGCTCAGCCTCGCCGCCAGAGCCTCTCCCTCGAGCTCGACATCTGGTGCTCAGCCCGCGACCGTCGTCCTCCTCTCCTCCGGCCGAACTCACCGCTGTCGGACCTCGTCGCCGCCTCTCCCGCGCTCACCGCCAAACCCCTTCACCTCGAGGGGCCCCTTCATGCCGAGCTCGACCCGCGGCCGCCATCCATGATCCCTTGACCAAATCTCATCTGCCCCTCCTCCTCTCCTCCTCCAGCGATCGTTGTCGGACCTCTCCACCCCCCTCTCCCGCGCTCTCCGCCGAACCCCTTCACCTTGAGTTCAGCCTTTGCCCGTGGTGAGTTGTCGTTGCCCACCTCGACCTCTTCACCCGCCCTCTTCCTCAAGTTCCCTCTTCGCCGTAGCCCCCAAGTCATGGCTTTGAACAAATTGAAAGGGTCACATCATTGATTTCTTCAAAATCAAAGTCTTTTCCATCTTCGTAAGTATATTTTGATGAAGAAGTTCTTATTTTGGTTGAGGAGGTTTCAAATTCTGTTGAAGAGGAAGAGGAAGACAGATGAAGAGGTTGAGAACAAATCTCGGTCTAAATTTTGGTTGACTGTTCTTAATTAGAGTTTCAAATTTTGTTGTTCTATGAAAAAGAATGTTAGACTTGTGAAACCAAATGTTCTGCAGTTCATATCAATTTATGTTGGAAGTAAAACCAATTTGGTATACTTTTTTTGGATCAATATGTGTGTAAATTTTGGAATCTGTTAATGAACTGGCTATCACTGTGGCATGTCGGTGCATATACACAAAATATTTTATTCGCACAGAAGATGCATGTATGTGTATTCAACCAGGTATGTATGTGCAGGTGTGATTGACGCTAATTTGTGAGCTATTTCTGTGTGTTTGTAGCATATGTATGTGCACAAGAGGGATGCATGTGCTGCACGGGTGTGCACTGAATATTTCAGTGTGCGATGGGGATTAATGTGCATAAGGACTTCTATGTTGATTGTCCGTATGACTGTTTTTACGTGTGCATAGGGTTTTTATGTGCACAAGGGATCTATCTGCTGAACGTGCGAGCTGAATCTTTCACTGTATTTGTTATTGCTATCTTATATATGTTGAAGAATGGGACTTGCGTGCTGGTTGTGTGTGGGCGCTCAGGATATGCACACTACGCTGCTTGTGCATGAAATGCACTGTTTATGTTAAATCAGTTGGTGCACGAGCTATTCCGTGATTTATGTAAAACACAAACGTGCAAGCATGATTACCAACAAAATTTAAAAAAAACTGCTTGGGAGTGCACTCAAGCAGCCAATTATGTTATATACTTGTCATGTAGAAGTTTAATAAAAAAAACTGCTTGGGAGTGCACTCAAGCAGCCAATTATGTTATATACTTGTCATGTAGAAGTTTAATTCATTGATCAATTTGTGATGATTGGTAATCACATGTCATGAGTCTAACAACATATTATGGAAATTATATGCATGATTAGAATTATTTTATTACTCTTTTGTAACTCTTTAGACTTGTTTTGTACCCAGTTAATAAAGTTTTGTAATTCATAGTTCAGAAAGAAAATTTTGTAACTCCTTACTCAAATTTTGTAACTCTTTAGACTTGTTTTGTACTCAGTTAGTAAAGTTTTGTAACTCATAGTTCTGCAAAAAAACATCTAACTCCCTATTCAAAATTTGTAACTCTTTAGACTTGTTTTGTACTCAGTTAAGTTAATCATAATCATATCTTTCTTAATTGTTTCTAACCAAATCATTCTAGGTCTACATCTAAATCTCTTAGCCTCATTAACTCTAATATTATCGTTTTTTCTGATCGGTGCACAAAGGGGTCTCCGTTTTTTCTAATATTATCGATATAATGTGATAAGTTGAGCTAAAGTTATGTACATATGGATGAATGTACGTGTTATTTGAACCGTGTACCTTAAGTTTGTTTATGAATATGAGTTATAAAACTTCAATAAGTGGGTACAAAACTAGGCTAAGGAGTTACAAAACTCGAATAACGAGTTACAAAACTCGAATAACGAGTTACAAAACTTGAATAACGAGTTATAAAAAAATTTAGAACTAGGAGTCACAAAACTTTAATAAGTGGGTACAGAACTGAACTAACGAATTACAAAAGTTGAATAGCGAGTTATAAAAAAATTTCAGAACTAGGAGTTACAAAACTTGAATAAGTGAGTACAAAGCTGGGCTAACGAGTTATAAAACTTGAATAACGAGTTACAAAAAAATTTCCAGAACTAGGAGTTATAAAACTTTAATAAGTGGGTACAAAACTGGGCTAACGAGTTACAAAACTTGAATAACGAGTTACAAAAAAGTTTATAAAATTTTTTTACACAACTAGGAGTTACAAAATTTGAATAAGTGGGTACAAAACTTGGCTAACGAGTTACAAAACTTGGCTAACGAGTTACAAAACTTGAATATAACGAGTTACAAAACTTAAATAAGTGGGTACAAAACTTAGCTAATGAGTTACAAAACTTGAATAACAAGTTATAAATTTTTTTTCCAGAACTAAGCATTACAAAACTTGAATAAGTGGGTACAAAACTGGGCTAACGAGTTACAAAACTTGAATAACGAGTTACAAATTTTTTTCCGGAACTAGGAGTTACAAAACTTCAATAAATGGGTACAAAACTGGGATAACGAGTTATAAAACTTGAATAACGAGTTACAAAAAAAATTTACAGAACTAGGAGTTATAAAACTTCAATAAGTGGGTAAAAAACCGGGCTAACGAGTTACAAAACTTGAATAACGAGTTACAAAAAAGTTTACAAATTTTTTTTACAGAACTAGGAGTTACAAAACTTGAATAAGTGGGTACATAACTTGGCTAACGAGTTACAAAACTTGAATAACGAGTTACAATTTTTTTTCCAGAACTAGGACTTACAAAACTTGAATAAGTAGGTACAAAATTGGGCTAACGAGTTACAAAACTTGAGTAACGAGTTACAAATTTTTTTCTAGAATTAGGAGTTACAAAACTTCAATAAGTGGGTATAAAACTGAGATAACGAGTTACTAAACTTGAATAATGAGTTACAAAAAAATTTACAAAATTTTTTTACAGAACTAGGAGTTACAAAACTTTAATAAGTGGGTTCAAAACTAGGCTTACGAGTTACAAAACTTGAATAACGAGTTACAAAAAATTTTACAAATTTTTTTACAGAACTAGGAGTTACAAAACTTGAATAGGTGGGTACATAACTTGGCTAATGAGTTACAAAACTTGAATAACGAGTTACAATTTTTTTTTCCAGAACTAAGAGTTACAAAACTTGAATAAGTAGGTACAAAATTGGGCTAACGAGGTACAAAGCTTGAATAACGAGTTATAAATTTTTTTCCAGAACTAGGAGTTACAAAACTTCAATAAATGAGTACAAAACTGGGGTAACGAGTTACAAAACTTGAATAACGAGTTATAATTTTTTTTTCAGCACTAGGAGTTACAAAACTTGAATAAGTGAGTACAAAACTTGGCTAAGGAGTTACAAAATTTGAATAACGAGTTACAAAAAAATTCTTCCTAAACTTGAAGTTACAAAACTTGAATAAGTGGGTACAAAACTAGGCTAACGAGTTACAAAACTTGAATAACGAGTTACAAAAATATGCAAAGCTTAGAACATTAGTCTTCCATTCTAAAAAATATCTAAAGTTGTTCTCAATTCAGTCATTGCGGAGTTTCTTTAAGAAAGTTAATCTCAAGGTTTTACATAGAGCATTCAGACGAGTGTATCAAATAAATAACATTCGCAATGATCATCCTGTTACTTTCACTGCTCATCAACTTAATACAATTAATACAAACCAGTTAATATTTACACAACAACATCCACATATTCACATAAAACACATTTCCACTTATCCACATAATATCATCCACATATTCGCATACACAACAACTTTGCTCTATATTTACAAATATGATGAATCGTGTGCATACAAGAGAGCTGCACAAAACTTTTGGCCAGTAACATCGACTTAGAAGATAGCCATATTTGCAATCTATGTTAAAGTTTAAAGAGAAGCATAGATGAGATTCTTTCTACTAATTTGCAATCTATGTCAAAGTTGTAAATTAGTAGAAAGAATCTCATCTATGCTTGACAAAAACTTTTGGCTTCTAAGTCGATGTTACTGGCTAAAAACTTTATGCATAATTATAAGGTAGTAATGTTTATGGTGTGTTTCGATCATCACTAATCATGCTTATATAGTTATATGAGAATTGAAAGATTGGGACTTGGGAGGAACATCTCCATCTTCATGATAATATCCTGAGCACCCACACACAACCAGCACGCAAGTCCCATTCTTCAACATATATAAGATAGTCATAACAAATGCAGTGAAAGATTCAGCTTGCACGTTCAGCAGATAGATCCCTTGTGCACATAAAAACCCTATGCACATGCAAAAACAGCCATATGGGCAATCAACATAGAAGTCCTTATGCACATTAATCCCTATCGCACACTGAAATATTCAGTGCACACCCGTGCAGCACATGCATCCCTCTTGTGCACATACATACGCTACAAACACATAGAAATAGCCCACAAATTAGCGTAAATCACACGTGCACATACATACCTGGTTGAATACACATACATGCATCTTATGTGCGAATAAAGTATTTTTTGTATATGCACTGACATGCCATAGTCATAGCCAGTTCGTTAACAGATTCCAAAATATACACACATATTGATCCAAAAAAAGTATACCAAATTGGTTTTACTTCCAACATAAATTGATATGAACTGCAGAACATTTGGTTTTACAAGTCTAACATTCTTTTTCATAGAACAACAAAATTTGAAACTCTAATGAAGAACAGTCAACCAAAATTTGGTTTTACAAGTCTAACTTTACTTGGTACTCTATTCAGAATGTAAGCTGCTGTCTTTAGTGCTTCTCCCAGAGACACTCTGGTAAAGAAGAATGAGCAATCATACTTCTTACCATATCCTTAAGAGTCTTGTTTCGTCTTTCAGCTACACCATTCATGCTAGGTGAACCCGGCATGGTGTACTGTGGGACGATACCGTATTCCTCTAGGTATCTAGCAAATGGTCCTGGACGTTGTTCACCTGAACCATCATATCTACCGTAGTACTCACCACCACGATCAGATCTAACGGTTTTAATTCTTCTGTTGAGTTGATTCTCAACTTCAGCTTTATAGGCTTTGAACATGTCCAGAGACTCAGATTTTTCATGAATAAGATATAGGTACCCATAACGTGAGTAATCATCTATGAATGATATAAAATATTGTTGACCATTCCAGGATTCATATTATTGACCATTCCAGGATTCCGTAGGGAATGACCCACAAATATCCGTATGTATCAATTCTAAGACGTCCGAAGATCTGTTGGCACCTAATCTTTTAACTTTGGTCTGTTTTCCCTTGATACATTCAACACATACGTCGAAGTCAGAAAAATCAATGGAATCCAAAATGCCATCAGACACAAGACGCTCAACTCTACCTTTTGAGATATGACCCAAGCGCTTATGCCATAATATCGCCGAATTTTCTTTATTTAATTTACGCTTAGTACCACGTGATTTCACATGCAAGGATTCATTATAAGAAGCAATTGTACCAAGCAAATATAGGTTGTCATAAGTACTCAAGTAACTGGTTCTCATAACATTTAAATTAAAAGATAAACTGAATTGACTGTTTCCAAATGAACAAGAATAACCTGATTTGTCCAGTAAGAAACAGAAATTAAATTCCGTCTAAAAGACGGTACTACAAAAGTATCTTTCAAATCCAAATAAGAACCAGTTCCTAACAACAACCTAAAGTGCCCAATTGCTTCCACATCTACCGATTATCCGTCGCCCACAAAGATGTGTCTTTCAACATCAATTGGCTTTCGGTAGCCCAAGCAGCCCTGCATAGAAACACTTATGTGAGTAGTAGCACCAGAGTCTAACCACCAAGTATTTCTAGGTACTGAAGCTAAATTAACCTCAGAACAGGCCAAAGTAAGGAACGTACCCTTATTAGCACGTCAGGCATGATATTTTGTACAATCATTCTTTACGTGTCCAGGCTTGTTACAGAAGAAACAATCCTAATTATCCTTATGTTGTTTCTTCTGAACTGGACCCTTAGCAGCTTCATTATCATTCTTCCTTTTCTTGCCCTTATCCTTAGAGGCATAGGCCAAATGAGCACTTTCTGTCTTATCTTGCTTCAACCTGTCTTATTCTTACACACAGTATGAAATGAGCTCATTTAGAGTCCATTTCTCCTTTTTGCAGTTATAACTGACCTTAAACTGATTGAATTGTGCAGGAAGAGATAACAAAACCAGATGCACCCGTAACTCATCACAAAGATCAAGTTTAAGTGCCTTAAGCTTTGAAGCAATATGAGACATTTCCATAATGTACTCCCTGATATTTCCTTTGCCCTTATACTTCATTGAAATCAAGCGAGCTAAGAGCGTGCTTGTTTCTACCTTATCGTTTTTCCCAAAACGCTTCTCAATTTCGGCAAGGAAATCTTTAGCCTTAGTAATCCCTTCGGATTCTATGCCCCTGAAGGCTTCCGGAACGCCGCGCTTAATGATCATAAGACTCATGCGATTTGAACGCTCCCACTTCTCATACTCATTCTTTGCATCAGGAGTGCTATCCGCATTGAGAGGTTGGGGTTGTTCAGTTCTTAATGCATAGTCAAGATCCATGCAGCCAAGAACAATTAATATATTCTCTTTCCAAACCTTGAAATTTGTCCCATTTAGCATGGGAATTGAGTTGATGTTAGCAGAAATTATTACAACAGATGCATTAGCTGAAATAAAACAAAAATACTCACATCAATAACCATAATTAGTAATCAATAAAATTCAAATAATGATGAATCCCATCCAAGATATCTGGCACAACATTAATATCAAGTCTTTGGACAATAATATTAACTTGTAAGTGATACGTTGTTGTAATGATCAAACATTGACAATAACTCATGTTAAATAATGAAACTATCTTTGGATCGATTCATTATTCACATGTAAACCTTATAATTGTCACACGCTTATCATCGCAGATGTGTATACAGTCTAAATAAATATTAACCTTCCTTTGGGCCGATTAAATATTTACATGAAAGCATACACACAAACATCTCACATTCCTCATGAACAATCTACACAAGAGATGTTACTTTGGCAACTTCTTGTTTCAATTAATCAATTGGAGTGAGAGACAATCTTAATACCTTAGTGTCATAATATTTGAATTAAATAATTGATTAAAAACCAAATTAAATTTAAATTAAATTAATTTGAATTTCCATAGCATAAATAGGGCCCATAACTTAATTGAATAAATTAAGTATACCAAAGTGGACCCATAATTTAATATGAGAAGCCGAGGCTTAACCATAGTGAACACGAAGTTCGCTTGACTTCGAACGCGAGGTTCGTCTGTATTGAGTACGAGACTCACCTAAACACGAACGCGAGGTTCGTCTGAAAATGAACGTGATGTTCAACTTGAGAACGAACGCGATGTTCGTTTGAGAAATGAACGTGATGTTCAACTTGATAACGAACGCGAGGTTCGTTTGAGAAATGAACGCGAAGTTCGACTGAAAAATGAACGCGAAGTTCAACTAAAAAAATGAACGCGAAGTTCGACTGAAAACGAACACAGGGTTTAACTTGAGAACGAACGCGAGGTTCGTTTGAATCGAGCGCGAGGCTCGCCTGAGAATGAACGCGAGGTTCGACTTAAATTGAGCGCGAGGCTCACCTTAGAACTGAGCGCGAGGCTCACCTTAGAACGAACGGGAAGTTCGTTTAAATTGAGCGCGAGGCTCACCTTAGAACGAACGCGAAGTTCGTTTGAAGCTTTCAGCTTCGCCAAAAATTGAGGTAACCACCTCCTTAATTTTAGAACGAACGCGAAGTTCGTTTGAAGCTTTCAGCTTCGCCAAAAATTGAGGTAACCACCTCCTTAATTTTCGCCACGTTTTCACACTGCGAACCCTAAGGGTTTCTATCTGAAACCACCGTCGCCATTGTTCCCGCACCCAAAGGTCGAAACCCTAGGGTTTCCTAACGCCGCCGTCGCCGTCGGAGTTGAGAGTGAGGTCGCCTGCAACACTTCACCAACGAGGAGCACAGGACCAACGATCAAAACACAATTGATCCAAAAGAATTTCTCAATTTTATTTCAAAACAGATCCAGAATCGAAAACAATGAATTTTCTTGATTCGGATCCAAGAAAAATCGAAGAAAAATCCAAAAAATTAAAAAACTTTACTGTTCACCTATGATTTTTTATTTACTGTTCATAAAAAAAAACGTTTCTGTTCATCCGAAAAATACGTTACTATTCATCCGAATTTTTTTTTCAACAGCTATTACTATTCATCCGTGAACAAAACTGAATCCAAAACAATTAAGATAAAAAAAACCCTAATTTTAATCTTAATCTCTTAGAACAAATCAAGGTGTCTCTGATACCACTTGTTAGATTTAATAAAAAATTAAGATCTAAACCATAAAGCCAAGATTAATTCAAAGAGATTAATAAGAATCAAAAGATGCGGAAGTATATACCTGAATCCATTGTTGAGAATCTGATTGGGGTTTTGATGATCTTCTAATCTTAGGGTTTCTCTAGCCAAATTTCTCTGTAGATGGGGGTGAAGAGAATTAGAGAATGTAATCCTAGATTAGGGACCATAACCTCTTATTTATAGATGTTGTATATTTGTAATTTGGCTCCTCATCAAATCATAATTACAACTTGGTATCTGCACATATAACCCCATTGTTGGCCTTCTTGTTTTGATGATGTTTAACAAACAATTTATTACTAATGTTGTTTGTCTAGTGTTTGTGCATTCCTATGTTTTGTAGACAAACAACGTTGTTGGAGGTTGGATGGAATAGAGCTTCAACGAAGAAATCCAATGGAGGTTGGTGGAATGTCGGTGAAGCTTATGCAATTCTAAGTTCAAGATCCAAGTTAAATCTTCATCCGAGAGATTACCTAGAAGAGCTTATTGAAGATCAAGATCTAGCTTGGGTAATTTAGTTGAAGGTTTATATTATGTGTGTTAGTACTTTAAGCTCAATCATATACACACATACACGTTTTGGTTTTTGTATATATATAGTTATATATATACATATATGTTTCGGTTTGATAGTTTTCAAGTTTTACTATGAAACAATTAAATATAATTGGAAAATACTATTTTGTTTCATGTTTATATGCCTATATATGATTTCACCTTTAACAAGCTTATATTTAATGAAATCATATTTAGTGTTTTGAATATATTGCATAGAATATGCAAATTTATGAAAATATTGTATTTCTAGATTATAGACTTCATAACAACATGTTATATCTTTTATCAAGTCTATACAATCATTTCATAAGGTTTCAAAATGTTGTTTAAGTCAAAATATCAAAATATCAATTTTCAGGTTTTCATGTTTTGGACTATTTTGTAAAATGATGATATTTTTCATTTGGGAAGTCCTTTTTCGAAACCAGTCGTTGTAGCATGTTTATTATCATGTCTACAATCATTCCCCAAAGTTTTACATTTTTTGGAATTTATTTGATATTTTTAAACAGTGTTTTAAAATCAGCTTTGTTTTTCTGGGATGTCAGTTTTCGGTCGACCGGTACGGTCGACCGGACAAATGATCATTTCTCAGTAGTTTTCCAGAGAGTCGTCGGTCGACCGGTACGGTCGACCGAAATTTCGATTTCTATATCGGTCGACCGCGCCGGTCGACCGATGATGGCTCCGCTTGTTTTCTGGATTTTCAAGGTTGTTCGCGGTCGACCGGATTTTCGGATCTCAGTTGTTTTCCAGAGAGTCGTCGGTCGACCGGTACGGTCGACCGAAATTTCGATTTCTATATCGGTCGACCGCGCCGGTCGACCGATGATGGCTCCGCTTGTTTTCTGGATTTTCAAGGTTGTTCGCGGTCGACCGGATTTTCGGGTCGGTCGACCGAATCATTTTTTCGGTCGACCGAATCGTTGTCAGGTCTCCCAACGGCTATTTTTCTAGCCGTTGCAGAACTTCTGTTTTGGGCCTTTTGGTCATTTTGTTTGGATTTTTGGCTGAATTCTTGTGTTTTGGTTTTGTGAATCACTTCCACAAGAGCTTGAGGAGATCATCTATTGGTGTTTGAGCATCCAACTCTTCTCCTTCCACTCTTGATCTATTGAGAAGTTTTCTAAACTCAATCTAGCTTCATATTTTATATTGTTTGATTATCTTTTTATTAAGCTAGTGTTCATATTGAGTTTAGTTGATTTTATTATCTCTTTGTTCACACACAACCTATTGAGCTTATTGTATTTACATTCATAGTATAATTTTGGGTTGTGAGATTAGTGACTTAGAGTTGTGCCTAATTGAGTTCTCACCTTGTTAGAGAGAACAATCATTTATTTATATTGTGCTTATTGTGAGGATTCACTTGTAATACACTTGTACACCGAGAGAAGTGTGTGGTGAGAGACGGGGTCGAATCCAAGATGAGTGGCGTCGGTTGACGTGCCTAGGGAGAGGTTGTAACCGAGCACTTGAGGAGGAGGACACGGGCTAGGACCAATACTTAGTGTGTGAGGTGTGATTACATAGTGATTGTATTGTGAGGTGTAAACGTTGTTCGGGTGAACGTAGAAAACCCGGTTGTGATAGTGGAGATCTCCTCGAGGTGAGGAGCGGGGACGTAGGTCGTGGGGACCGAACCTCGTAAACATATCGTTTTGTTTGTGATTGCATTGGCGTTCTTATTCTTGTTTTCATATCTTATATCGTCTTTGTGTATTGCTCATCATATTACCCTATCACTTGTGTAGATTATTTATTTTACCCTTGTGTTAGTTCATATATCCTTGCTCATATTTTTGTAATATCTCATTGATAGGATATATTCATTTGTTCATATTGCTTATCCTAGCTTACGTATCTTGTTGTATTTTATACTTGCTAGGATAACTTATTAATTAGTTTTAATTGGCATTTAATCGGATTAGATTAGCATAAGACCCTAATCACCCCCCTCTAGGGTCTAACACCCATGACTTATTTAAATATCCATTAACCCAAATTAATTGATCACTTTAGTGGGTTATCCTGAAGGATAGCAACACACACTGATTAATCATATGTGCCCACAAATAGATTTATTAGATTAAATCCAACACTATGTAGTTATCTGGAGAAATATCTCTAATTTTGAGGAACTGATATTACAAAAATAAGTTTAC
Source organism: Asparagus officinalis (assembly GCF_001876935.1). Taxonomy (NCBI): domain Eukaryota; kingdom Viridiplantae; phylum Streptophyta; class Magnoliopsida; order Asparagales; family Asparagaceae; genus Asparagus; species Asparagus officinalis. The sequence goes on from NC_033798.1 coordinate 94,870,566, forward strand.
AATTCTCATTCAGCTCTGGACCAGTATTTTGTAAACATTCCCCAATCAGATTTAATTAGCTCATGACCAGATATGTTATTAGTTATATATATACTAGGGAGGAAGGCACGTGCGCTGCATGTTGCACGTGTCTGCTCCATTAAGTTGTTGTACTTCAATATTTTTATTAAATTATTTCAAATAGATTTTTCTAATTGTTAATTCTATTCTTAATTTGAAGGACTAATTGTCAAAGTAAAAGGATTGAGAGCCTAATAGCAGTTCTAATAATTTGAGGGACTGATTTCAAAAGACCTAATAGCCATTTTAATGATTTGATGAGACTAATTTTGAAATTTGAAAGAATAAGGGACTAATATAGAAAAAGACCTGTGTGGTTGTTGTTATTTGGTGGCTTACTTACACTTTGGTACCCCAAAGCTTGCCCTCATTCGCTTTGATGCATCAAAATATTTTTTAACACTTGGTACCCTAAACTTCCAATCCATTTTCACTTTCAAATACCGATTTTTTAACACTTTGATTCCCAAAAGTTTCAATCACATTTCTCTATTATACCTCATCCAAATTCTGTAGGTTTTCATCAAATTTGAATCACACTGTTATCATGTGATGCATTTGGATTAGTTTTACCTAGTCACATGTGAAAAAAAATGTGATCGGAATTTTCTATTCATCAATGTGGCTTTATGAGTCCTAGTAGAGATTGTTACCCTTATAATATCTTAGAAAGATATAACTTTCTATATTTATTATGTTTACCATTATAAATCATACTCCCTTTAAAAGAGGGAGTTGTGGAAAAACTTTTCATTGACTATTTTGCCCCTATTCTTTTTTGATATTATATTCTAATCATAAATTAACTAAATTAATTATCATTATTAATTAATCATATTACTTTTCACTTCAATTTTGTCTAACTTGACCCTAAAATTTTCAATGTTATTATAAAACTCTCATATTAATTATTAATAATACATAATACTATATTAATAGACAATTGCAAGTTAATAAATTATTTTGGAATGAATATAAAATATAGAATTATCCTAAAATTATATAGTGACACTCACATAGGAAAAGTATAAAGAGTATTTTTGCATACATAAGTAAAAACATGCAATTTTAGAAATTTTTAGATATATGTGCATTAAGATATAAGTGGAGATATATGAGTGTAACTTCCGTAAGTTTTAAGCTATTTATGTTTAATTAAGCCTATAAAGATTTGAATCCTTTGTTAAACACAAGAAATAGTATGTGATCCCTTTGATAAATAATATACATCATATAATATGAGGTAAGAGGTTTAGCTTATACTTATATAGTACAGAAGATGTGGAAAATTTTAAGCATCATATTTTGAATAATTCTCAAGATTTTGAATTATAAATAAAATTATATACTTTGCTTAGAATCAAACTCCCTTTAAAAGAGGAAGTTGAAGAAAAAACTTTCTATGGACTATATTACCCTTATTTTTTAATATTATATTTTAATCCTAACTAAACTAAATTAATTATTATTGTTAATTAATCATATTATATGCCACTTCAAGTTTGTCTTGGCCTCTAAAACTTCCAATGTTATTGTAAAACTCTCATATTAATTATTAGTAATATCTAATAATATATTAATAGACAATTACATGTTAATAAATTATTAATGGAAAGAGTAGAAAATAAAGAATTATCCTAAAATTATCATTATATTCATATAGGAAAATTATAAATGTATTTTTGCGTATAGAAGGTACAGACATGTAATTTTAAAAAATTAGGATATTTAAGTGCAGAAAGATACAAGTGGAGGTATGTAATTGAAACTTTTATAAACTGAAAGATATTTAATTTAATTAAGCCAACAAAGATTTAAAGCTTTTGTTAACCAAAAGTAATAGTATGTGATCCCATTGATAAATAATATTCATTATATAATATGAGGCCAGAGGATTAGCTTATTATAGGCGTCTAAAAATGCCTATGGGTGCCTGCACACAGCTCAAGACAAAGAGAAGACGATGAACGTCATTATCGGAGTCAAAGAGGATTATCCGACGCCGACAAGCGCATGTAGTGAATCGGCAAACTGTTGATGACATGACAATGAACCACCACAATAGCAAATGCCAAGTGGACCGCACGAGTCAATCAACTCAAAGCGTACAAACGCGCCCAACAGTCAGTTAGCACGCACGCATCATTCAGCTCGTGCATGTCAATCCGTTCGCGCGTCAATCAGTTCGTGCGCGTCGGTCAACACGCGTGCGTCAATCAACACGCACGTATATCAACCAACGTGTGTTCGACAGTCAATCCCGCAACGAAGTATGCAAGTCAACAAGACGGTCAAAACACGCAAAACGGGAGAAACTACAAATCTCGAAAGAGTCGGAAAACCAAAAAAAAATGTCGGACTTCGGAACCCGCGCCGGTGCGGGACGGCCAAAACTGACCCGCACCAGCACGGGTCGGCCAAAACCGACCCGCACCGGCGCGGGTTGTCCTGTGCGCGCTGTTTCGATCGGGTTCGGTTTTTGATGGTTTTTCTCGAGATTTGTTGGTTCCAGGGGTTTCTAACTGACCTGATATCATCCCCAAACGTGGTTAGGCTGTTGTTAACTGAAGATAGAGCCAAATCACTTGTTCTCATCCAAATAACCGCTTCTGAAGCTTATAAATACGAGCTCGGGTGCTCATTTCTGGGGGGCGATTGATTATCAAGACGAGGAGGTGCTGCCGGATTGTGGAGTCAAAGGAGCACGAATTTCAGCGAGGGTTGACAGATCTTGGCGAGTTCTTCGGCATAAAGAAGGAGAGTTCGAGAGATCCGAAGCCCGTTTCCTCCGTTCCTTGAGATCAGGCTTGGTCTTGATCTCGAGAAGAGCCCTGATTTCGCTTGGTCGATCTCAGCGCTTCAAATCAAATACTTCCTCGGCGAAGGCGAAGCTCTGCCGAATTTTCCATCAACCGGATCCAGATCTAAGGTGGTCCACGGATAAACCCCGCCACATGCAAAGATCCCACGCAAGCAGAAGATCGATAAACGATCTCCCTGCGTTTGTTTTGATAAAGTTGTAAACTTGTTTTATTTTCATTATGCAAGGAGATCTTATAAAAAGGTAAACTTTTTATTTTATTCGAGTTTATTGTAATGACTAAAGTTATAATAGATTCGATAGCAATGAAAACAACAATTTTTGACGTAAACAAACTGGCGACCACAGTGGGAGCCGACAGCCTTTCTGCGAAGGCTGACGTGTCGCAACCTCGGATCCCGATCCCGGTTGAAACGGAGGTCGAATATGAGTTCGACCAGCGGAAGTACGAGGAATACTTGTCCTCCTCCTCCAGATCGGCCTCTCCTCGCAGGTGCAGGAAGGCCTATTCCAGGAAGACCCATTGGACTTCAGCTACAAAAGCCCAAGAAGAAGATCTTCCCGCCACTGCTGCACTTGTGGCTGACAACGCTCAGCTGGCATCCGACGAGGCCAAAACTACAGATCTGAAACCTTGAGTAAGGGGTCGACTGTTGATGATGTGCCCACTCTATCAAAGAGAGCACGTCAGAGGCGATGCCAACACCTTGCATGCCAACTAGCCAAAGCCTTGGAACCAGTTGATGGAATCCGCTATAAAGTGGATCTAAAGTCTAGGAGGTGCTAACCATCACAATAGAGAGTGGACAGCCCCTCCTTTTTCAAACCAGTGAAGAAAGAATGGGTTCGCGTCAAAAGGACCCGATCGACTCTTCAAGAGCGGATTCAGAAACGCCACGCATTGCTTGCACAAGCAAAAATTCTTATGCAAGAAGCCAAGAAATTAAAGAAAGAAGGAGTGGAAAATAAGCCACAAAGACTGCACCAAGTATGGAGGCCAAAGTCTAAGACGCCGGCCAAAAAGATCAAAAAACGCGGGTCACTCCAATCCGACCCGCCAATTTGCAGGTCACTCCAATCCGACCCGCCAAAACACGGGTCACTTCAATCCGACCCACCAAAACGCAGGTCACTCCAATCCGACCCGCCAATTTGTAGGTCACTCTAATCCGACCCGCTAATTTGTAGGTTACTTGGATCCGACCTTCCAAATCATAGGTCACTTGGATCCGACCCACCACTTTGCAGGTCACTTAGATCCGACCATCCTTTTTGCAAGTCACTTGGATCCGACCTTCCAAATCGCAGGTCACTTGGATCTGACCCTCCACTTTGTGGGTCACTTGGATCCGACCCTTCACTTCGCGGGTCACTTGGATCTGACCTTCCAAATCGCGGGTCACTTGGATACGACCTTCCAAATCGTGAGTCACTTGAATCCGACCCTCCAACCCGTCGGTCACTTAAATCTGACCTGCGCCAGGGTCGAGACAGAAGACGTTCTGCACCGGTTACGTTGATCCCTTTGAGTTCCGCACCTCTGGTGGAGCCCCACTACAACATGGATTTGTCCTGATTCAAGGTGAGGATAGTTGATCGCCTGGGTCTTTTGCACGAGGATCGAGGCAAAGTTTTGATCGAAGGACACTTGGGTTCGATGATTGAACCCCGAACGACTCGTCGAGCTGGGGGTCGCACATGCCCTCACAACAATTTCAAGCCTTCGTATAAAAGGAAAACTCCAGTTTTTACCCGCCTGGGGGTGTGTATTAAAGTCCGAGAGACCGTAAAAAGTTCACGCTTACAAATGCGTGACTCTAAACGCGTGACTCTTGAGAACGCCAACAAGGAGTTGCATACTCAGAAGAAAACGCGTAAGATAAACGAATGCATTATACCTGAGGATTCATGTAAACAGTCGATAGGTTACTCCGACAGCAACGTCGATGAGTTGTACTATCGGGCTGGGGGTATGAACAAGTCTCGGAAGAGAAGTACCCGGGAATTGGAGTCTCACTGCCCGTGCGCTAAGATAATCAGGACAGTATTATCAGCATGTAGTTACCCTAAGATCGTTCCGCAGAGGGTCTCGGTATTTGAGAGGATCTCCAACGGAATGCTAAGTCCAAACCAAAGTGTCTCCGTAAGAAGCGATCGACTATTCATGATAACGAACTTCCAAAAGTCACAATTAACATGGTTGATACGGGAAAGTCGATTCGACCTTCTAGTTCTGACCCTCTCGTATCGCATCGTCTGACTCGGCTACGCGTAGGGTCTGACTCGGCTACGCGTAGGGACCACTAGACGTAGGGACTACCAGAGAATGCAGAGAGGTTTATCATCAGATGATGAAGCATCAGATGCTAACTCGGCAATCGCTTCTGATAATACGGTATCTAGTCCGGGACAATCTCGCGAAGTGTTCATGATCAACACGAAGCAGATCGCCAAAATTCTCGAGGATGCTCTAACTAAGCAGAAAGACGCATTCAAGTTTGAAATGGAAACGGCTATACAGCGGATGAGGGAAGAACATGACCAACAAATCCGAGCTTTGTCGAATCAAATTGGTGAATCCAGCCATCGTAACACTGCTAACCAAGCAAATAGCGATTCAAATGTAGATGAACGTCTCAATCCTGATAACCTCCCGTTGACCAAAACACCGGGGGTGACTCCACTAAAGATAACAACTCTGGGGGTGGTTCCACCGAAGATGACAATGCCGGGGGTGGCTGTGTTATTCCTCTTTCAAATCGTCCGAGGCCCGACACGAGTGAGGATGAGAAAATGAAAGATCTCGAGAGCAAAATCAACGCTCTAATGTCTGCTCGAGAGGTGAAAAAGACCGGCATTCCATGTCCCTATCCAAGAGAATGGGATTCGATCTCGTATCCGGCGAAGTTCAACCTGATTAACTTCATGCCGTTTGACGGGAAGGGTTCACCCACTCAACATCTGATCTACTTCAAGTCCCACTTGGGTATGATCTCCGGCAATGAAGCCTTGATGGTTCGGTCATTCGTTGGCACCCTTCGCGGGCCGGCCTTCGATTGGTACCACCGTCTCAAGCCCAAAAGTATTAACAGCTGGGACGATATGGAGAACTCATTCCTTGGTAACTTCTTTGATGACGACGACGAGGTATCCATCAGGACACTTTTCGATGAGAAACAAGAAGATGACGAGACAGTCGATGATTTCGTCAAGCGCTTTCGGAATAAAGCAATGAACTGCCGAGATCCGATCACGGAGGACTTTATCCTCCAGACATGTCATAACAACCTATCTATTGAGATGTTAGAAGTTATGGGAGTCGCACCGTCCAACACTTGGAAAGAGTTGAAGACGTGCGGAGAGCGGGCCGAACGCTTCCTCCAAAGGAAGAAAGCCGAGAGGAGCCAACCGACGGCGAATCTTCCGAACTCAAACTTTACCTCCCGTGGTAAAGGAAAGGCACATGCAGCGGTTGTAGACGTTAATCAGACATCGCAACAAAAACCCCTAAGGCAGCAAAAGACTTCGGATCCGAGATTCCAAAAAGAGTACTCCTTCAAGGACGAAGATGTTCCGACTATTTTCGAGTCCCTCCTTGAAAATAACAAGATCAAGCTACCACCTATCCTAGATCAGGAGGAAGCTGATAATACTGCGGATCCGAAGTACTGTGCGTACCATAGGAGGATCATTCATCCTACCAAGGCTTGCTTCGCTCTTAAGAATAGATCCGAAGTACTGTGCGTACCATAGGAGGATCATTCATCCTACCAAGGCTTGCTTCGCTCTTAAGAATAGCATCCAAACCTTGGTTGAAGCCGGTGTTATATCGCTCAATTGAGCCGAATGAACACTCTGACAAGTATAAGAGTATAAACTGCTTCTTAATCCTCCGATCAGTATAAGAGGTTAAACTGCTCCTTGATACTCCAATTGGTATATGAGTCTAAACTGTTTCCTACCGTTGACGAGAAGTTCCTGAAGAATTTTTACATGTAATATTCTTAAGGATAACCCAGTCATGTAACTCAATATGATGTTAGACCCAGTTCCACGAAGGAAGCTAGGGGTGGATGATTCATGTAGCGGGAAGTTCCCAGAAGAATTTTTACATGTAATTTTCTTAGGGATAACCCGATTATTACGAACAAAGTGATAAAACACTAAACCCCCACTGTGGTTTCCGAACACTCTTTTGCTGAGATAAGATTCGATCACTTCGTTGGATCAATCTTCCCTCACACAACTTCCATTGGTGTTCGATGACGCACAGTCTTCCACCACAAAAATCCCCTACCGATCAGACTAATTGACGGTGGGATCACCGAAATTCTTTCCGGTTTAACTCATTCAAACTTCCGCTACGTTCGTGCACTCAACACTTTCATGGTTAGAGTCCGAATATAATGCTTGGAATTTTGATCTGTCAATCTCTGACGATTGTAAAACCCCTCTGTGTTAAGTATTTATCACTTAACAATAGGAATCCCTTTTGAGTGATTTGTACGAATCAACATTCCTACAGTAATTTGTACTCCCATTCTTACTGTTTACTTGGTCAAACCTTCCTACAGTTAGGACCACAACCAAAATCCCCTCTCGATTCCTTCAATGAGCGAGAGGTCCACAAATCGAGTGATCAAACCTATAAAAGTTAGGATCATCTCACACTCCTACTTGGTCAAACCTTCCTATAGTTAGGACCACAATCAAAATCCCCTCTCGATTCCTCCAATGAACGAGAGGTCCACTTTCAAATCAAGTGATCAAATCTTCTTACAGTTAGGATTACCTCAAACTTCCGCTTGATTAAACCTTCCTACAGTAAGGACCAAAACCACAATTCACTTTCGATAAATGAGAAATCTATCTTTAGTTCGGTAATCAAACCTTTCGACAGTTAGGGTTATCCGAATCTTTTTGATTCTCGGAGTGGAGATCCCACTCTTAGTTTCACCTTCTCGGATTCTTGAAGTGGAGATCCCACTTTGAGTTTCCTTTTGTAAGTGAAGATAGAATATAAAATTCTTCATCTTCAGCTTTGGGAGATAGAATATAAAATTCTTCCTCTCCCGCATCGGGTTCGTCTTTGCCCCAAGAGAAGACTCCGTTTTTTTCAAACTTCTAAAATCCATGCTTCACACGCATGGGGAATTTTATCTCGAAGCCTAAGCAGAGATAAGTTAACGCCTAACACGCGTTGCCGGTTTAGTCTTTCTCCGATTGAAGAAGACACCAGGATCCAGATCTAAGGCGTTCCACGGATAAACCCCGGCACAAGCAAAGATCCCACGCAAGCAGAAGATCGATAAATGATCTCCCTGCGTTTGTTTTGATAAAGTTGTAAACTTGTTTTATTTTCATTGTGCAAGGAGATCTTATAAAAAGATCAACTTTTTATTTTATTCGAGTTTATTGTAATGACTAAAGTTGTAATAGATTCGATAGCAATGAAAACAATAATTTTCGACGCAAACAAACTGGCGACCACAGTGGAAGCCACTGATCTCGCTGTCGAGATCATTGCGTCACAGCCGCGGATCTCAATCCAGGTCGAGGAGGAGGTCGAGTATGAATTTGACCAACAAAAGTTCGAGGAGTATCTATCATCCTCCGGATCCACCTCCCCCCGCAAGTCCAAGAAGTTCTCCTCCAGGAGAAAAGTCTGTTGGTATGAAGAAGTGCAGAATGCCAACGAAGACCTCACCCCAATTGATGTCGAAGTTGTATTGGGTGAAGCTCCACCGACCTCCAACCAGGTCAAATCTGTTCTCGCCAATGCCTCCGCCGTTGAAGGCGTAGTGACTCTCTGGTCAAATCTGTCCTCGCCAATGCCTCCGCCGTTGAAGGCGTAGTGACTCTCTCAAAGAGAGCCCACCAGAGGCGACATCAACGTCTGGCGCGGTAACTCGCAAAGGCGATGGAGTCCACTGACAGAGTTCGCTATAACGCGGATCTGAAGAACAAGAGAGGCAAACAGCCTCAACAAACAATGAATGGCAGCTCCTCCAAGCCGCCAACGAATGAATGGATCAGTGTCAAACGGAATCATTCAACACGTGATGAGAGCATTCGCAAGCGCCACGCACTGTCAGCGCAAGCACGGGCTCAAGTCCAAGCCCGCAGAAGACTGCAGAAGGAAGTGGCCAAGAAGCCGCCACCAACCCGCCAAGTCTGGAGGCCGAAGTCTGAAGCGGTGATTCATGCTAAAGAGCAACCTTTGCAGCCTTCAGCAAAAGTTCAACCTCGGGCGAACCAACCTAAATCGCCAATAGCTACTCCGGGAGATCACGCAGAATCATCCCGAAGAAAGAAGTCAGTTTTGGAGCGCCTCGGTCCACTTCCCGATGGACGATGCAAAGCTCCAATTCAAGAACGTTTGGGCCCGATAAAGAAGCCCCGAACGACTCAACATGCTGGGAGTCGCCACCACCCTCAACATGACAAAGAGATTAGGGTAGCTAGGCGCACCAATTTGCGCATCGAAGTCCAGGAGCCCGCTGAGAACTCACGCTCACAAAGGCATGTTTCGAGGCGCGTGACTCTTGAAAGCCCAAAGAAGGCAGTTCGCCCTCAGAAGGAAACATTATCGTCAGATGACGATAGCGTTATACCTGAGAAGTCGTGCCAACATACAATAGGTTACTCCGACCTTCGAACCGACGAGTTGTACTATCGTGTTGAGGGTACGAGTAAAACCAGGAAAAGGAGTCCTCGAGAACTAAAGACTCAATGCCCCTGTTCCAAACTCATTCGGGCAGTATTATCAGAGTGCAACTGCACCAATACAATCGACTCAGTACCGAAACGTCAAAACCAAGGCCTAGGCGTTTCCGACGAAGGAGAGCGGTGGTTGAAGACGGAGAATTTTCGAGGGTCACCACTAATATGACCAGCAAAGGGACATCGACACGGGATAATCCCAAGTCGATTCCGGAAGCATCCCGGCGTATAACACGTCTGTAGTCTGGAGCCATCATACGAGCAACTTATGGTAGGATTCGAACAAGATTACCTTCAGAAGACGAAGAATCGTATGCCGGCTCTGTGGTCGCATCAGATAATACGGTATCCAGTGAGGGACAACCCTGTGAGGCACTTATGATAAGTGCAGAACAAGTGGCCAAGATGCTCGAAGAAGCCATGGCTAAACAACAAGAGAGCTTCAAGTTCGAAATACAGATGGCCATGCAGAATATGAGAGAAATGCATGACCAATAAATCCAAGCACTGATGAACCAGCAAGGCGAACCAAGTCGTCGTAACCAGGTTAATCAGGAAGATGAGGACACAAATACGAATGAAGCTCATAATGCCAATAATCCTCCCGTCAATGCAGGGGATGGTAACGAGAATGCTAGCGAAAACACAGGTGAAAGCTTGAAGATTAAAAACCTCGAGAGCAAAATCAATACATTGATTTCTGTTCAAGAGATGAAAAAGACGGGCATTCCTTGTCCATACCCAAGAGAATGGGAATCAATCCCATATCCGGCGAAGTTCAATCTAATTAACTTCACGCCGTTTAATGGGATGGGTTCACCCACTCAGCATTTGATTTACTTCAAATCACACCTAGGGGTTATCTCCGGTAATGAGACTCTGATGGTACGGTCCTTCGTTGGCACTCTTCGTGGAGCCGCATTCGATTGGTATCGTCGTCTCAAGCCAAGAAGTGTGAGTAGCTGGGACGACATGGAGACTAAATTCCTCACCAATTTCTTCGACGACGACACCGAGATATCCATCGGGTCGTTGCTTGGCGAGAAAGAAAAAGACGAGGAATTGGTTGATACATTCGTCAAAAGGTTCCGAAACAAGGCGATGAACTGTCGGGACCCGATCACCAAGGAGTTCATTCTCCAGACTTTTCACAACAACCTCGCATTGGACGTATTGGAAGTAATGGGGACAGCACCGTCCAAAACATGGAAGGATTTGAAGGTCCGAGGAGAGCAAGCCGAGCGATTCCTCAGAAGGAAGAAGGCGGAAAGAGGCCAACAGGCGACGAATGCTCCGCAACAGAATTTCGTCCCACGAGGGAAAGGTAAGGCACATGCTAATGCAGTTGATGCTAATCAAACTTTCCAATTGCAACCTCAGCAACAGCAGCAGCAACGAACACCACAACAATCGCAGCAGCAATGACAACAGCGGCCTCAGAAGCAGAAATCTTCGGAGCCAAGATTTCCTAAAGTGTACTCCTTCAAAGATGACGAAGTTCTCGGCATCTTTAAGTACCTGTTGGAAAATAATAAAATCCTGCTGCCGGCGATCGTGGACCAAGAAGGGGCTAGCAAAGTGACGGATCCGAAGTATTGCGCATACCATAGAACGGTCCATCACCCTACCAAGTCATACTACCATCTCAAGGAAAAGATCCAGGTGTTGATTGATTTAGGTGTCATAACCCCGAAGCCGTAAGCCGTCCAAGAATGTCGAAGCAAATGCAGTATCAATCAGCTTTGGATCGGTGCCCACAGCATGGTTTAAACCAGAGCGCATCACGAAAGTAGGAATGAAGATAGTGAACGACGACCCACATGGACAGCGCCAAAAAAGACTTGTGCCACACACAGCCCCAAACAGTGAAATCCTCTGGGTTCATCCCGATCTAATTGAAGACGATCAGTGGATGACTTCCTCGACCAAAAAGGGTAAAGGCAAGTCCTACAATGCTACCTCTGCGATCTTCGAAGAGGATGGTAATGAAGCTCCTACCTTCCCGCTCTCCAAAGAAGAACAAGAAGTCTTTGCCACTAGAAGCGGAAATGAGTATCACTTCAACTATCCATCACCTAGTGATCAGTTAGCTGAGCAGGGGGTGACTAAGCAAGGACCAGCCAAAACTCTCACGGAGCTGGGTGTGATTACGACTCCTAAACCGGTTGAAGAAGCTCGACGACAACCGGTTAATAAACAGAAAGAAAAGAAGCCCCATGAGGTTCATAATCTGAAGCAGTCTCGTTTTAATCGTCCGATTGGAAGAGATAAACCAGAAAGCTCGAACACTCCGCACGTCTTCGATATTATAGCTCAACTAGCTAACATCCCAGCGCGGATAACGTTGTATGAGTTGCTACGGTTGTCTAAAGAAACCAGGGAAGCCTTGCAAGAAACCTTGGCCAATTCAGAAGTGTTCCTTACTCGGATCAAGCCGACACTTGAAGAGCCAGAACCGTTAATTCAACACTGCAATATAGCGGCTAAAAACCTTCCCTGCATTACCTTCACCAAAGAGGATATGCAGACGAAGAATTCAAACCATGATCGACCCCTATATTTCATTGGGTACATTGGCTCCAGCAAAGTCAACCGAATCCAAGTGGATCCGGGTTCTGCTGTGAGTATTATGCCGCTTCACTTGATGCATAGCCTCAGCATTCCAGTTAGCAAGTTGGCGTCCACAGGCACTGTTATCTACGGGTTCAATACCAGCGGGTCAAGACCTTTAGGTAAAATCCGGATAAAGTGTCAAATGGGAGATTTGAAGATAGAAGTCACATGTTATGTGATCGATGCCGAGACTTCATATAACTTACTATTGGGTCGGCCTTGGATCCATAGTAATGTTATAATTCCCTCCACACTCCATCAGTGTTTAAAGTATGTCGACACTGATAATAAGGTTAGGACGGTGGTCGCGGATAAGCAACCATTCAAAGGGTATGAGAATTATTTCACTGATTCTCTCCTTTATGGTAACGAATCCGATACTGAATCATCGGCCCATGGCACGGACAACGGAGAAGAAGCTGATACCGAAGCCGGACTTGATTACAATGGAGGTTTTGTTTTAAACGATATTGTACCATTCGTAATCAACCTTGACGATGAACAATCGTCAGAGGGCAGTTGTAACTGGCAACTTGCCAATAATGAAATAAATAACGATTTAGAGTACTCACTGTCTCTTGATGATGTGATAAAAGAATTGTATGATAATCCTGATTTATATGTACCGCTTCGATCGTCCTATATAGCAAAGAAACGCCTCCAGCATTCTTTCGGGACAACACTGGTCATTCCTACCAAAATAGGAGGCGAAAGAGAAGTGATTTACGGTAAAGAAGAGGGTTTTCCATTACCAGATCATTTCTTAAGGGAAGATGAGAATGATGACAAACCTGGTCAGCATTTATCTAAGTATAGTCCGGAAGCGCGCAAGCTTATGGAAAAACAGGGATATGATTTCACACTCGGAGAAGGTTTATACTTCGATCGAGGTCCCCGTATTCCAACCAAAACAGCATATGTACCAAAAGGAAAACTGGATGATTATTATAAATTTAGACGAGGGTTAGGGTATGAATCTTCTTCAGAAGACGAATGTTGCTGGTTAATCAATAACCAATCGTCTGAGCAATACAAAAATGGGTACCCATCAGATTCCTCAGAATGTGATTCCGATACAAGTCTGGGAGAAGCATTCAAAGCCCTAATGGCGAACATGGTCCACAATGGAGAACGATGATCAAATGCCAACATGGGAAGACCCATGGGTTCATCACCTGAACATGTAGTATGGTGATAGGTTCGAACAGAGAGAACCTCCCACTGAAGATAAAATAGTACAAATTAACATGGGTAACGAGGCCAATCCAAAGCCTATATTCATCAGCGATAGTCTTCCCTCAAATGAGAAGGAGGAATTAATTGCTCTCATCAGGGAATATATTGACGTCTTCGCTTGGAACTATGAAGACATGCCAGGGCTCGACCATAATGTGGCAATACACCGCCTCGATATCAAGTCGGATGCCAAACCTGTCAAACAACAACAAAGATGGTTTCGTCCGTAGATTATGGAAGCCATTGAGGCAGAGATTAAGAAATTGATCGAATCAGGATTCATCCGAGAGGAGCAACATCCAGACTGGCTAGCCAACATTGTTCTAGTCATGAATAAGAACGGTAAAATCAGGATTTGCATCGACTTCAGGGACCTGAATACGGCATGTCCAAAAGACGACTTTCGGGACAACCCTGGTAATTCCTACCAAAATAGGAGGCGAAAGAGAAGTGATTTACGGTAAAGGAGAGGGTTTTCCATTACCAGATCATTTCTTAAGGGAAGATGAGAATGATGACAAACCTGGTCAGCATTTATCTAAGTATAGTCCGGAAGCACGCAAGCTTATGGAAAAACAGGGATATGATTTCACACTCGGAGAAGGTTTATACTTCGATCGAGGTCCCCGTATTCCAGCCAAAGCAACATATGTACCAAAAGGAAAACTGGATGATTATTATAAATTCAGACGAGGGTTAGGGTATGAATCTTCTTCAGAAGACGAATGTTGCTGGTTAATCAATAACCAATCGTTTGAGCAATACAAAGATAGGTACCCGTCAGATTCCTCGGAATGTGATTCCGATACAAGTCTGGAGAAGCATTCAAAGCCCTAATGGCGAACATGGCTACGGCTGATCCGTCCACAATGGAGAACGATGATCAAATGACAACATGGGAAGACCCATGGGTTCATCACCTGAACATGCAGTATGGTGACAGGTTCGAACAGAGAGAACCTCCCACTGAAGATAAAATAGTACAAATTAACATGGGTAACAAGGCCAATCCAAAGCTTATATTCATCAGCGATAGTTTTCCCTCAAATGAGAAGGAGGAATTAATTGCTCTCATCAGGGAATTTATTGACGTCTTCGCTTGGAACTATGAAGACATGCCAGGGCTCGACCCCAATGTGGCAATGCACCACCTCGATATCAAGTCGGATGCCAAACCTGTCAAACAACAGCAAAGACGGTTTCATCCGCAGATTATAGAAGCCATTGAGGCAGAGGTTAAGAAATTGATCGAATCAGGATTCATCCGAGAGGAGCAACATCCAGACTGGCTTGCCAATATCGTTCCAGTCATGAAGAAGAACAGTAAAATCAGGATTACGGCATGTCCAAAAGACGACTTTCCTCTCCCAATCACAGATGTCATTATCGACAATACGTGCGGATTTGAGAGAATGTCTTTTATGGATGGCTTTTCAGGATATAACCAAATCAAGATGCACCCAGATGACGAGAAGCATACAGCGTTCAGAACGCCCCTTAGTGTCTTTTGCTACACGGTGATGCCTTTTGGTCTAAAGAATGCAGGCGCCACGTACCAGCGAGTAATGACTAAGATTTTCCAAGAACATCTCAGGAAAACAGTCGAGTGCTACGTTGATGATTTGGTTGTAAAAAGCCGCAACAAAGAAGATCATATCAAGGACTTGAAGACGATAATCGATCTCATGCGGAGTCATCAATTGAAGATGAACCCCACTAAATCCTTCCTTGGAATGTCCAGCGGAAAATTCCTTGGATTCGTCATCACCACTAAAGGTATACATATCGATCCTGATAAGGTGAAGGCGATACATGAACTGCAACCCCCTAGAAATCTAAGAGAACTCAGAGGATTGCAAGGGCGGTTAGCTTACATCCGGCGGTTCATCTCAAATCTTTCTGGGAAATACCAACCATTCTCTAAACTAAATAAGAAAGGGGTGTCATTTATTTGGGACGACGCCTGCCAAAAAGCATTCGAAGATATCAAAACATATCTGACGAATCCTCCTGTTCTCGTTGCACCAAAATCAGGTAGACCGTTCTTGATTTATCTCAAGGCGATGAACCACTCGATAAGTGCTTTACTAGCACAAGATGATGATAATGGTCACGAACAGGTAGTCTATTACCTAAGTCGGACCTTGGTAGGCGCCGAGTCTCGATATCCGATGATTGAGAAAGAACGCCTCGCATTTTAATTCGCAATGCAAAAGATGCGGCATTACTTGGTTGGACAGACGATTTACGTCATTTCTAACGTTAATCCAGTACGGGTATTTATGACGCAACCGGCCTCTATGAATTAGCGGTTAGCGAAGTGGACCCTTCTCTTATCCCAATATGATTTGTACTTTAAACAACAGAAGTCAATCAAAGAACAAGCGATTTGTGATCTTTTGGCGGCAAACCCGACAACGAATACAACAGAAGTATATGATGACTTACCGGATGAAACCCACGAGGTTAACACTGTTGGCCTTCTTGTTTTGATGATGATTTACAAACAATTTACATCTAATATTGTTTGTCTAGTGTTTGTGTTTTATATTTATTCTAGGCAAACAATATGTTGGAGTTTGGATGGATTGCGCTTCAATGATGATATCCAAAGGAGGTTGGCGGAATGTCGGGTTGAAGCCTATACAATTCAAGTTAAAGATCAAGTTCAAGCTTCATCCGCAAGTGTACCAAGTTGAGCTCAATGAAGATCAAGATCAAGCTTGGGTAACATTAGTTTAAGTATTATATTATGTGTGTTAGATACTCTAAGCTTAATATAATATACACACACATTTTATTGGTTTCTATGCATATATATAGTTATATATACATACATGTGTTTTGGTTTTTATGATATTACATACTCTATTGTGTTTTAGTACTTATTGCATAGAATATGTAATTTTGTAAAAATATTATCTTATTAGTTTATAGACTTCAATATTAGTTTATACATGTTTTACTAAGTCTATAAAAATATTTTACAAAGTTTCAAAAGTTGGTTTAAGTCAAAACATCAAAATTCAAGTATCTCATATTTTCATGTTTTGGACTATCTTGTAAAATGATGATATTTTTCATTTGGGAGGTCCTTTCTAATAACCAGTCATTGTAGCATGTTTATTATCATGTCTACAATCATTCCCCAAAGTTTTACATTTTTTGGAATTTATTTGATATTTTTAAACAATGTTTCAAAATCAGATATACAGCCTTCAAAACCTGTTTTCTATGTGTCAGTATTCGGTCGACCGAACCAGTCGACCGATCATTTGATCTTTCATCACTGGGCGACAGAGAGTCTGTCGGTCTACCGGTCCGGTCGACTGAAAGCTCCATCGGTCGATCGCACCGATCGACCGACGATGGTCCAGATCGTTTCTTCGGGTTTTTGCTCTCCGTCGGTCGACCGATAGAATTTCCGGTCGACCGCCCATATTACCGTTGCTTTCCCAACAGCTATTTCTGAGCTAATTTGTCTGGGGCTGTTTTGTCTTTTGGTTTGGGGTTTTTGTTGAGATCTTGAGTGGGTATAAATACCCAATTGCTGATCTCTTTTCAGAAAATCAAGAAGTGTTTTAAACAAAGTTTTTAAACATGGGTTTAGGGTTTTACTGTTTGTTTAAAAGATTGGGTTTCTGTTTACAAAGGAGGAAGTTTTCACTGCAGATTGAGAGATTCATTCTCAATCCTCTTCATCCTCTTCTTTGTGTTTATAGAGAAGTTTTCTAACTCTTTTCTCTAGCAATTTCGTTATTGATTTTCATATTCTTACTATTGCTAGTTTGCTATTTGAGTTAGATTTTATTTTACTCATTGTTACACACACCCACATTGAGCTTATTGTATCTTTCATACATAGTATAGTTGGGTGGTGAGAGATTGTAACTTTGAGTTGTGCTTAATTGAGTTCTCATCCATAGTTGAGAACAATCATTTGTTATATTGTGCTTATTGTGAGATTCACTTTGTAATACACTTGTACACCGAGTGAGGAGTGTGTGGTGAGAGTCGGGGATCGTCCCAAGAGGAGTGGCGTCGGTTGACGTGCCTAGGGAGAGGTTGTAACCGAGCACTTGAGGGAGACACGGCTAGGTCCAACACTTAGTGGGTGTAGAGTGTGATTGCAAGAGTGTGAGTTGTAGAGTTTTCGGTTAGCTAGAAAACCGAGTGTGTAGAAGAAGTTCCGGCTTCCAAACCGGATTGTGTTAGTGGATTTCTCCCCGGGAGTGGGGAGCGGAGACGTAGGACGGAAGGTCCGAACTCCGTGATCATATAGTGTGTTTGAGTATGCTTTGGCGTTCATTTATATTCATGCTCATATCTTATATCGCCATTGTCATTTACTCTTAGTTCATATTATCCACTATCTTGTTTATCTTATTTATGTTTATCATGTGATGCCTCGGGCTTATTCACTGACTAGTCCATATTCCAATAACGTAGCCGAGTACAATGCGCTTCTCATTGGACTCAGTTTTGCCAAGGAGCTGGGGGTCGAATATCTCGAAGCTTTTTGGGATTCTCAATTGATAGTCAACCAAGTCCGTGGAGAGTATGAAGTCAGGAACCAAGACCTGATCCCATACTACCAGGAGGCCATTAAAATGACAGATTCTTTTGAAGAATTCTTTATTGAATACATCCCTCGTTTCCAGAACGCTTATGCGGATGCACTGGCAGCACTAGCGGTATCACTTGCGTAACTTCCCGAAACTAAACTATTAGTCACAGTAAGGACGCATCAACTCTGCATACCCATATACGATATGGATATTGAAGAGGAAGATGATAGAAACATAAGCGCTAAGGAGGTGAATTCAACTCGAATTTGGTCTGAGTCCCGAGATTGGCGTTTTCCTATCATTGACTACGTCCAATATGATATTTTGCCAGAGGATGTAAAAGAAAGGGAATCAATCCACCGAAGAGCACCAAGATTCTTCTATAATACCGAGACCCATACATTATACCATCGAGGGTACGATGGTTTGTTACTCCGATGCCTTTCGAACAAAGAAGCAGAAGAAGTTCTTAAGGAAGCACACGAAGGAGAATGCGGTGCGCATCAGCCCGGTCCCAAACTGTATGATCGCATCAGGAGAATGGGATATTTTTAGCCAACAATGGTTCGTGATCGAATACGCACGAGAATGCCACGCTTGCCAGATACATGCGAATTATATGCATCAACCGCCAGAGCAGTTGCACACGTCAACCACGTCTTGGCCGTTCGAGACATGGGGTATGGACATTGTCGGTCCTATTTTTCCCCCTTCAGTCAAAGGTGATCGATTCATTCTAGCAATCACAAATTACTTTTCAAAGTGGGCTGAAGCGATTCCGCTTAGAGAAGTGAAGACGAACAACATCATCAATTTCATCAAACATCATGTCATATACCGACACGGCGTGCCAAGACGGATCATTCATAACAATGGTCCACAGTTCATTAGCAACGCCTTTGTCAGGTTTTGTGACAAGTTCAAAATTCAAGATGTTTCGTCAACAGCTTATTATCCCGCTACGAATGGATTAGCTGAGGCGTTTAACAAGATGATCATTAAGATCCTATCAAAGCTCGTGAAGACCAATAGACGAGACTGGGATGATAAACTCGGTGAAGCACTCTGGACTTATCGTACCACCATACGCACACCTACAGGAGCTACCCCATATTCGTTGGTATACGGATGTGAAGCTGTGCTACCATTGGAAATCCAAATCCCATCCCTTCGGATTGCTCTCGCAACGAAGATGACGACAGAAGAACAACATCAGAAACGTCTCGAAGAACTCGAAATGTTGGATGAAAAGCGCTTGGAAGCTCAACAACACATTGAGTTTTATCAAGCCAGAATATCTAGGGCTTTTAACAAAAGAGTTCGACAGAGAAGCTTCAAGGAAGGAGATCTGGTCCTCGCTGCTCGCCGACCGATAATCCTCAACTCCAAGAAGAAAGGTAAATTTGAACCCAAATGGGAAGGACCATTTGTGATAGACACAGTCTACTAAAACAGCGCATATCGCCTGATTACTCAAGAGGGCGCCAGGCAATTAATGCTAATAAATGGGAAGTTCCTAAAAAAGTACTATCCCTAGTACATTCAGGATAACCCATTTACCGGGAAGTTCCTTGAAGAATATTACACTTAATATTCTAGAGGATAACCCAAAATCATTTTCACCACCAAAATCCCTGATCAATTTCAATTGACAGTGAGTCTACAAAAAGTGTTTTTCTGGCCCAAACCACCAGCAATTTCCCCTCTTGATTCTTTTCATGAACAAGAGGTCCACTTTCAGTTCAGAGTCCCCTTTCGATAAACGAAAGAACTCCCTTCTTTTTCTCTTTGGTTAAGCCTTCTCATGGTTATAACCGAAGTTGAAATTTCACTTCGATAAACGAAAAACTCATCTTCAGATTAGATAACCAATCCTATAAAAGGTAAGTTTATCTAGATATTCCAGATTCTCGGAGTGGAGATCCCACTTCTAGTTTCTTTTGCGCTGGAAATAGAATATAAAATTCTTCCTTTCCAGAATCAAGGAATAGAATATAAAATTCTTCCTTCCTTGTATTCGGGTTCGCCTTCACCCTAAAAGAAGACCGGGAAATAGAATATAAAATTCTTCCTTTCCCGCACCGATCTTTCCAAAATTTGTCAATTTAGGATTCATCCTAGGAAGTTTATCCCGAATCCTAAGCAGGGATAAGTCTGCGCCTAACACGCGCTGCCGGTTTAGTCTTTTTCCGTAGAAAAAGACACCAGAGCTCGATTCTGGGGTATTCTATCCTGAAACCTAAGTAAGGATAAGTCTGCGCCTAACACGCGCTGCCGGTTAGTTATTAACCGTTAAAAAGAACACACGTCCACATATTCAACATTGTGGCAGGTCGTCATTAATAACACCAAAATCCATGCCTTACACGCATGGGGAATGTCATCCTGAATCCTAAGAAAGGATATGCCGACGCCTAACACGCATCGCCGGTTTAGTCTTTCTTCGTGGAAGAAGACACCAGAGTTCGATTCTGGGGTATCCTATCCTGAAACCTAAGCAGGGATAAGTCTGCGCCAAACACGCGCTGCCGGTTTAGTCTTTCTCTGTAGAAAAAGACACCAGAATCTAGTCTAGGGCATTCTATCCCGAAGCCTAAGTAGGGATAAGTCAACGCTTAACCCGCGTTGCTGGGTGGTTCGTTCCCGTAAAAACGACTGAGTCTACGTATTCAGCATCGTAGCAACAAAAATCCATGTCTTTTATGCATGGAGAATTTTATCCCGAATCCTGAGCAGGGATAAGTCAATGCCTAACACGCGTTGTCGGTTAGTTCTTAACCGTAAAAAGAACGAGAGCCCACATATTCAACATTGTGACAGGTTGTTATTAATAACACCAAAATCCGTGCCTCACACGCACGGGGAATTTTATCCCGAATCCTAAGCAGGGATAAGTCAACACCTGATACGCGTTGCCGGTTTAGTCTTTTACCGATTGAAGAAGACACCAGAGTATCAGTCTAGGGATTTCTATCCCGAAGCCTAAGTAGGGATAAGTCAGCGTCTAATACACGTTGCCGGATAGCCTGTTCCCATAACAATGGTGAAGTCTACGTATTCAAAGTCGTAGTATCAAGTCTAAGGGAGTTCATTCCTTTAGCATAACGTCACATGCAGAACGGACTTAAAACAATCCGCATGTAAGCCCGATTCAAACGGTAATCGGTAAATGCATGTCAAATCCGTTAAGGGTTGAGGATTTGCCAGAAATCCTAAGTCAACGTCTGATGCACGTTGCTGTTTAGTCTTTTCACAGGAGAAAGACGAAGTCTACGTATTCAATATCGTAGCACTAAAAGGGTTAACTCTTTTAGCACAACGTCACATGCGGAACAGACTTAAACAATCCGCATGCTAACCTGACTCAAACGGTAGTCGGTAAAGGCTCATCAAACCCGTTGATGGCTGAGAATTTGCCAAAAATTCTATAAATGCGAGTCATTGACGCACCAACTCCGTCAGTTGGTCTCGTGACTCGAACATCCAATCACTTAGGGATAAGATCCATACCTACAGATGAAACAACTTTAATAGTTGGTCCTGCAGCCCCAAATTTGAGACCGCCACGCTCCAATGCCTTAAGAGCTTAAACTGTGTAGACTCCAGTAAACATACGAGTATAAACTGTGTTAACGCCGATCAACGCGTTACGACAAAAGTCAATGCCACACAACACGTTACAGTAAAGATCAATGCCGGTCAATGCATCAGCAATCTCGCCAAACTAAGGCAAACGATGATTTCAGGGAGTTCAATCGGATTCAGATATGAATTTCTGACGAAGATGATCAGTTCAAAGTTAACTCAATGACACGAGCTAAGTTCGGAAACTTACACACCAATCTCAGTTCAAGATGTTGACAACGGTCAGACGATAAACACAGCACCGGAAGAACTTTATCTATTCGACAAAACAATGAATAGATTGAAGGCTGAAGAAGTTAAGAATTGAGGTAGTTAAAGGTCACTCTACGAAATGGAGGAGATGGCATATCTTATCCAAAGCATTCCAGACTCCTCTATAAAAGAAAGAGTCTGAAATACTTTGGAGGGGGTATCGGTAGGCGTCTTAAAATACCTATGGGTGCCCGCACACAGCTCAAGATAAAGAGAAGGCGATGAACATCATTATCCGAGTCAAAGAGGATTATCCGACGCCGACAAGCGCACGAAGCAAATCGGCGAACTGTTGATGACATGACAATGAACCACCACAATAGCAAATGCCAAGTGGACCGCACGAGTCAATCAACTCAAAGCGTACAAACGCGCCCAACAGTCAGTTAGCACGCACGCATCATTCAGCTCGTGCATGTCAATCCGTTCGCGCGTCAATCAGTTCGTGCGCGTCGGTCAACACGCGTGCGTCAATCAACACGTGCGTATATCAACCAACGTGTGTTCGACAGTCAATCCCGCAACGAAGTATGCAAGTCAACAAGACGGTCAAAACACACAAAACGGGAGAAACTACAAATCTCGAAAGAGTCGGAAAACCAAAAAAAATGTCGGACTTCGGAACCCGCGCCGGTGCGGGACGGCCGAAACTGACCCGCACCAGCGCGGGTCGGCCGAAACCGACCCGCACCAGCGCGGGTCGGCTTTGGCCGACCCGCGGTTGGGCGGGTCGGCCTTGGCCGACCCGCGGCCTGGCGGGTCGGCCACCCGCGCCCCCGCGGGTCAGCGCGATCCGCCGCGCTGTTTTGACCCTCTGATGTGTTTTTCGACGGTTTTAACGGTTTTCTCGAGATCTTTTCAGTTCCAGAGGTTCCCAACTGACTTGATATCATCCCCAAATGTGGTTAGGCTGTTGTTAACTGAAGATAGAGCTAAATCACTTGTTCTCATCCAAATAACCGCTTCTGGAGCCCTATAAATACAAGCCTAGGGCCTCCTTTCAGCGGGGACGAATTATTATCAAGACGTGGAGGTGCTGCTGGATTGAAGAGTCAAGGAGCACGAATTTCAGCGAAGGAAAATCAGATCCCGGCGAACTTCGACATAAAGAAGGAGCTATTCGAAGGATCTGAACCACGTCCGTCCGTCCGTCCCTTGAGATTAGGCTTGGTCTTAATCTCGAGAAGAGCCCTGATTTCGCTTGGTCGATCTCAGCGCTTCAAATCAAATACTTCCTCAGCGAAGGCGAAGCTCTGCCGAATTTTTCATCAACCGGATCCAGATCTAAGGCGGTCCACGAATAAACCCTGGTACAAGCAAAGATCCCACGCAAGCAGAAGATCAATAAACGATCTCCCTGCGTTTGTTTTGATAAAGTTGTAAACTTGTTTTATTTTCATTGTACAAGGAGATCTTATAAAAAGATTAACTTTTTATTTTATTCGAGTTTATTGTAATGACTAAAGTTATAATAGATTCGATAGCAATGAAAACAGCAATTTTCGACGCAAACACTTATATTTATATACTAGAGGAAATATGAAAAAATTACAGCATCATATTTTGAATAATTTTAAGATTTTGAATTATTTCTGAATTTATATACTTTACTTAGAAAACTTTAGAAGAGGATTTCGAATGACTACTACAAAGTGTTGGTCATCATATAAATAATGGACAAATAAAATCCATGATATTGGATTGCAATAATCGGGGTTAAGTAAAAAATATATGGGTGTTATGTGAGATACTGCTCATACATAATATAATATTTTAATCTATAATCTCAGATATTGATGAATTTTCAACAAAAGAATTGGTGTCAAGATATATGCTTGAGATTTGGGAGACCTGGGAGTGGAGAGATTTGGGATATGAATTGTGGCTTTTGTGACTTGTGTTTTAGTTTTGGTTTCCAAACACGACCTAATGCCAAGCCCACAATCAAATTAAAAATGACTCGATTTTATTATATCATCCAATATTTCTATAAGAGCAATATTTAAAGGTAATTTAGATATCATTTCATTGATTTTAAATCTCCAATAATTCTACATTATTCTCTTAAAATTTTAAAATTGCTTATAATTTAGGTACTAATATAGAATTATAAAATATTTGAGCTAAATTTAAAAGAATAGTTAATTCTTTGAAAACTCTCTAAAGTATGGGGAATGTTTCAAAAAAACCACTCAACTAATTAATTTAATTTGACAGAGCCTCCTAACTATAGAGGTGTTGTAGATAACCACTCTCAACTTTGATGCGATTTTAGAAAACACCCTTCGACTTAGCTTGTCTTATAAAAACTCTTCTGGTCTTTTACACGTCTCTTAACAAACCCCCTTAATGTAAAAGACTTTAATAAGAGATTTTGTCAAAATACCCTATTAAAGAAAGTCATTTTAGTTAAAAGAAACTCTCAACCGATAATAAAAGGATTACAACTAATTTATAATTCTTTTTACCTCTAAATCTTCACTTTTTTTCATCTAGCAAAAAATCAAGCTAATTCTTTTATGGTTGAGGGATATTTTGGTCTTTCCAAGTCAAGTACTTATCACATAATGAATTCGACTCAATGATATTAGTTTTGAGGGGTTAATTGAGAAAATTTTATAGGGTTAAATCAAAATTTTAAAGTTGAGATAGATTAACTATAACACCCCAAATTTGACGAACAAACATTTATTCATTTCAAGTAGTTGAGGGGGGGGGGGGGGGGGTTAACATTTCCCCCATAGTTGAAGGGAAGTTTTCTAGAATTAACCCTTAAACAAAGCACAATTTAAGATACATGTGATATCAATCTTAGAAGAGTGGATTTTATAGCAAGTCTATCAGTATCTCTGAAAATATTTTGCTATAAAATTTGCAGAGGGAAATTTAATCTTTATTTGGGATGACTATGTGATCCTTATGGTTCTCCTTATTTTTTATGATTTGTAATAAATTATTTAATAAAATAAATTAAGTTGTTCATTTTATATGTCTCATCTTTATAAAGCATACAGTTTGGATATGAGTGTTATTATATTCTTTTAACTCTTTAGCTTAAATTTTTGGATATTATTCAATATTGGATAGATCTATATTATTTTATTAAAATACAACCCATATGTGTACAAAATATGTTTAAATCATTCTCAAATTATATTTTATAGTTTTCTAAAATTAGAGAGTAATCATTTTGACAAATTAATTAAATAGTTGAGAAGATGTAGGAATATTATAATATCAGATTTTGGAATTGATCACATAATTTAAATTTTCTTTCTTGATTGAATTTGCACATTATAACTTTAAAATTTCTATAGAAAAGTTTTTGAATATCTATAATACTCGGTCGCCGGATAATACAAAGTGGAAGTAGACAATAGGTGCGAGTGATTTCTTTATAATTAAACAAAATCCTCTATGACCAGATAAACCTATCATTTTACGTTGATGAATTCAAGATTTTAATTTTTATTAATAATAATAGTTTTTTTTTAGATATTGGTGACTACATCATTAATATTTTATAATTATAATTCCAAATCATTAAATTGCTCTTAGAACATTAATATTTTAAGACTTTAAACCTCACTAATTATGTGTAAGGTAAAGTGTTGAAACCAACAAGATTTTATATATTAAAATATCTGAAACTTTTTAATATATTATGATAATCATAAACTTTTTTGCAACTATGTTATAGTAAATTCATAAACTAAAAATCAACAATTATAATATTTGACCACGTGCATTCTACTTTAGTGAGTATATATATCTAATATATACTATTATTAGGTGAGTTTATATATTATCAGTTTAATTATCATATATATATATATACTATTAATATATATATATTATACTAATAGTATATTATATATATAGTGGGAGAGAAATTTAGGGTTTTAGAAATATTAGATATTAAGAAATAATTAGGAATTACTTAGAAATAATTAGGGAATAATTATTATAATTAATAACAATACTTATAGTAACAATAACAATAACAATAATAAAACCAATATTAATTTAAAAGCTTTCACCGCAACAATTTAATTTATAATTATCAAAATCATTAAATAGATATAAAACCGGATTTTTAATTCATCTAGAAAATTGAGAAAATATAAATACTCTTTTAAAAATAATAATTTAATATTAAAATAACAGAAAATTTATTTTTAACTAGTATCGAAAATTCATGATCATTACACCTCAATTCCGCGATAATATAGCTAGTGCGCATTTTCAGAAAAATAACCGAACAGGCTCACTAGTAGTAAGATTATCCCAATTTTCTCCTTGGATTGCGTGAGAAGGTCCCAACAGAAACGACAAGATAGCATGGCGAAAAGGCAACTCAAAGGCGCAACAGGTGAACCGAGATTGTAGGATAGGGAAAGGGTCACGTATGTCCAAAGAAGGTTTGCATTGTGACGTATTCTGTTTTCAGGAGAGGAGTCGAAGGGGGAAAAAATCGCATAGAGGTTCCTCTATAGAAAACCACACGTTAAAAAATGTATATAACATGCATTTTTTAATAGGAAATATCTAACATGTATTTGAAAGTTGAAAATTATATTAATATACTAGTTTGATTATACTAATACGTATTGATGATGCTTCTTATTGATTAAATTGAGACTAATTGTACTGTTGTATATTTTGATTTAGACTTTATAGTGAAATATCTTTCACCATATATTTCGTCCTTATTTGATAGTTAGGCCTGTCCATCCAGGCTGGTCCGGTCCGGCCCGGGCCGGGCAAAACCGGAGCCCGGACCCGGGTACCCCGGGCCGGGTTTTTTTTTTTTTTTAATTTTTTTTAAATTTTTTTTTAAATTTTATTTGAGTTTTAAATTATAAAAAAAGACAAAAAAATAATAAAAAAATAATTTTATTAATCACTTAAAATGACATAAATTATAAATAAAAAATTATAAAAATAAATTCTTTATTAATAATTAATAAATCATTTACAAATTACAAGTATAAATTTATTTTGGAATTCATCGCATCACAATAGATAAGTACATCCCACCTAGGTTTTTTTAAATTTCTTTTCTTTTTTTTTAATAAAAAAATGCTAAAAATTAGTTTAATATTATTATATTTTATATACTTATGTATTAGTATATACTTCTAAATTATTATGTAACTATATATTATATATACATATATTATATGTAAATACATTGTATATATTTATAAGTTATAATTTGAGAGAGAGAGAGAATCGCATAAGTAGCCGTTGCCCGTTGGGCCAATGGGGAAGAAGTAGCCGTTGTAATATACTATACTTATATACTAAGAGAGAGAGTATACACACACACATATATAAAAGAGTATACTTATATAATAGGGAGTATACATATATAAGAGAGAGTATACTTATATATACATATATACTAAGAGAGAGAGTATATTAGTATATATATATATATATATACACACATGTATTATACATATATAAGAGAGTGTATATAGTATGATAACTATATACTATCACTATTATTAATACATATATACAGAAGAGTGTAATACTCCATAAAAGCTTAATATAAAAAGAGAGTATAGCCATATATAAAGAGAGTATCAACCTTATACTAACATAGTATACTAGAGCAGAGAGTATGATATATACGCACAACATAAATTACATTACAATATAAAAGAAAGGGATTGTCTTCATATTAATAAAATAGTAGATAGTTAATATAATATATATATATAATATATAAATATATATATAATAAATATATATATTATGATATATATATAGAATATATATATTATAGTATATAGTATACTGACTATATATATATATATAACATATAAATAAGAAAAAGTAATACTTAGTAAGTATAGCCTCACTACATATATAAGCTTTATAAAGAGAATACATAGATACGACAGAGAGAGTGACAGCTTAAATACCATATAGGACTTAAAGAGATATATATAACATACATGCACTACATTATACATATATAGAAGAGAACAAGTAGGCTAAACCAGCCATAGTCTTAATAACAAAGTACTATATATACTTATAGCATATAACAACTGTACAATAAGAGAGAGTATATCTTAGATATACTTATTACTAAGAGAGATTATATATATACACAACACAAGACATATTATACATATATAGAAAATATGTTATATATACATATATATATATATATATATTATACATAATACAAAAATAATTATACTAATAACATAATACTTATACATATTATATATGGACGTTATATATACACTATATAATCAGTCAGAAATACATAGAAAATAAAAAAAAAAAATAAAGAAAAACTCCTATTGGCCCGGCGCCGGGCACAAAAGAGCCGGCCACGGCCCGGCGGTGGGGCACCGGGCCCGGGACCCAACGGCCCGGCCAGGGGCGTTGTTCTTGGACAACATTGATAGAAGGTTAGGTTGTGGATAGTATGGATGTATCTACTGTAGTTCTATTTGTGTGAATAGTCACTCCGAGTCAACGTTTTTTTAATTTAATACCTTTAAGAGCTAAAAGAAATTCACCTAGGAACCTATTCAAATTTGGGCAAACAACACCAAGAGTCTAGAGTCTATATGCAATTAGCACAGGTTCTGTCCACAATTAACCCCTGATTTTAGACAGAGGGTCTTCTATAGTTCTATGGGATTTTCCCCCTTGGATTTAAGTTTGCCATATATAGGGGCCTCCACTTTCTTTCTTGGGTTTCTTTCTTTCTTTTTGTTGTTGTTTCCAATTGCGTAAATCACATGATCCACCAAGTTCCACAGGTGAGCTTAATAAGCCACCCTTTTTCATTTGCCTCGCACCGAAAGGGACAACTCTCCTCCGTATGGCCTTGTTTTGTCTTCTCTCTACCCCCCCACAAATAACCAAAACTGTCCTCCCTCAACTCTTGAACAGGCATTCGTGTCCTTGTGGAGATGTTCAATTTTGCCTTATCCCAATCATAATAATAAAATTAAAGTTTATATCAGAATTTGAAAATTTA
>NC_033798.1:94900498-95005054 GCF_001876935.1 Asparagus officinalis
AATTCTCAAGATTTTGAATTATAAATAAAATTATATACTTTGCTTAGAATCATACTCCCTTTAAAAGAGAAAGTTGTAGAAAAAACTTTCTATGGACTATATTACCCCTATTTTTAAATATTATATTTTAATCCTAATTAAACTAAATTAATTATTATTGTTAATTAATCATATTATATGCCACTTCAAGTTTGTCTTGGCCTCTAAAACTTCCAATGTTATTGTAAAACTCTCATATTAATTATTAGTAATATCTAATAATATATTAATATACAATTACATGTTAATAAATTATTAATGGAAAGAGTAGAAAATAAAGAATTATCCTAAAATTATCATTATATTCATATGGGAAAATTATAAATGTATTTTTGTGTATAGAAGGTACAGACATGTAATTTTAAAAAATTAGGATATTTAAGTGCAGAAAGATACAAGTGGAGGTATGTAATTGAAACTTTTATAAACTGAAAGATATTTAATTTAATTAAGCCAACAAATATATAAAGCTTTTGTTAACCAAAAGTAATAGTATGTGATCCCTTTGATAAATAATATTCATCATACAATATGAGGCCAGAGGGTTAGCTTATATTTATATACTAGAGGAAATATGAAAAAATTACAGCATCATATTTTGAATAATCTTAAGATTTTGAATTATTTTTGAATTTATATACTTTACTTAGAAAACTTTAGAAGAGGATTTCGAATGACTACTACAAAGTGTTGGTCATCATATAAATAATGGACAAATAAAATCCATGATATTGGATTGCAATAATCGGGGTTAAGTAAAAAATATATGGGTGTTATATGAGATACTGCTCATACATAATATAATATTTTAATCTATAATCTCAGATATTGATGAATTTTCAACATAAGAATTTGTGTCAAGATATATGCTTGAGATTTGGGAGACCTGGGAGTGGAGAGATTTGGGATATGAATTGTGGCTTTTGTGACTTGTGTTTTAGTTTTGGTTTCCAAACACGACCTAATGCCAAGCCCACAATCAAATTAAAAATGACTCAATTTTATTATATCATCCAATATTTTCGATAATGATCAATATATGAGAAAAATCCTCAAAAAATAATAATTTAAAACCATAAATATTATTAAGATAAAGTATTTAACCCTTGATATCAGTCGATAGAGTGATATAATGGTCAATTTTTCACATATTGCCTATAAGAGCAATATTTAAAGGTAATTTAGATATCATTTTATTGATTTTAAATCTCCAATAATTCTACATTATTCTCTTAAAATTTTAAAATTGCTTATAATTTAGGTACTAATATAGAATTATAAAATATTTGAGCTAAATTTAAAAGAATAGTTAATTCTTTGAAAACTCTCTAAAGTATGGGGAATGTTTCAAAAAAACCACTCAACTAATTAATTTAATTTGACAGAGCCTCCTAACTATAGAGGTGTTGTAAATAACCACTCTCAACTTTGATGCGATTTTAGAAAACACCATTCGACTTAGCTTGTCTTATAAAAACTCTTTTGGTCTTTTACACGTCTCTTAACAAACCC
This sequence comes from Asparagus officinalis, assembly GCF_001876935.1. Lineage (NCBI taxonomy): Eukaryota > Viridiplantae > Streptophyta > Magnoliopsida > Asparagales > Asparagaceae > Asparagus > Asparagus officinalis. Next base: position 94,902,050 of record NC_033798.1, read on the forward strand.
CCTTAATGTAAAAGACTTTAATAAGAGATTTTTTCAAAATACCTTATTAAAGAAAGCCATTTTAGTTAAAAGAAACTCTCAACTATTAATAAAAGGATTACGACCAATTTACAAATCATTTTACCTCTAAATCTTCACTTTTTCTTTCATCTAGCAAAAAATCAAGCTAATTCTTTTATCATTGAGGGATATTTTGGTCTTTCCAAGTCAAGTACTTATCACATAATGAATTCGACTCAATGATATTAGTTTTGAGGGGTTAATTGAGAAAATTTTATAGGATTAAATCAAAATTTTAAAGTTGAGATAGATTAATTATAACTCCTCAAATTTGACGAACAAACATTTACTCATTTCAAATAGGGGGGTAACATTTCCCCCATAGTTGAAGGGAAGTTTTCTAGAATTAACCCTTAAACAAAACACAATTTAAGACACATGTGATATCAATCTTAGAAGAGTGGATTTTATAGCAAGTCTATCAGTATCTCTGAAAATATTTTGCTATAAAATTTGCAGAGAAAATTTTAATCTTTATTTGAGATGACTATGTGATCCTTATGGTTCTCCTTATTTTTTATGATTTGTAATAAATTATTTAACAAAATAAATTAAGTTGTTCATTTTATATGTCTCATCTTTATGAAGCATATAGTTTGGATATGAAAAGCATACAGTTTGGATATGAGTGTTATTATATTCTTTTAACTCTTTAGCTTAAATTTTTGGATATTATTCAATATTGGATAGATCTATATTATTTTATTAAAATACAACCCACATGTGCAAAAAATATGTTTAAATCATTCTCAAATTATATTTTATAGTTTTCTAAAATTAGAGAGTAATCATTTTGACAAATTAATTAAATAGTTGAGAAGATGTAGGAATATTATAATATCAGATTTTGGAATTGATCACATAATTTATATTTTCTTTCTTGATTGAATCACATTCTAACTTTGAAAATTCTATAAAAAAGTTTTTGAATATCTATAATACTCGGTCACCAGATAATAGAAAGTGGAAGTAGACAATAGACGCAAGTGATTTCTTTATAATTAAACAAAATCCTCTATGACCAGATAAACCTATCATTTTACGTTGATGAATTCAAGATTTATTTTTTATTAATAATAATAGTTTTTTTAGATATTGGTGCTTACATCATTAATATTTTATAATTATAATTCCAAATCATTAAATTGCTCTTAGAACATTAATATTTTAAGACTTTAAACATCACTATTATGTGTAAGGTAAAGTGTTGAAACCAACAAGATTTTATATATTAAAATATCTGAAACTTTTTAATATATTATGATAATCATAAACTTTTTTGCAACTATATTATAGTAAATTCATAAACTAAAAATCAACAATTATAATATTTGACCACGTGCATTGCACGTGCATTCTACCTAGTGAGGGTAAAAGCTTGGGTTTTGAAGGTAAAAAAAATTAGCAATTGGGTGTCTATTCTCACCAACTGAACTATAGAGAGTCTATCCTCATCCCCAAAATCCTTTTTAATGATTTTTAAAGTAAAAAAAATCATATAGGGTCTACTCGCACAAATAGAACTACATGGGGTCTATTTACAAATTAGGTGATGATATAAGGGTCTGTTCGCAATTACCCGTTGGGGAAGCAATCTGGTTCAGCAAACACACAAGTGATTGCTAGGGTTTTTTTTATATAGTGAATATTAAGATGGATAGCCATATTATACTTATGGATAATTGTTAGTATGATATGCCCTAGAGACCAATCATAGAGATGATTGTGTTTAATTTATGTTTATGCAACTTCTATGAATAATCTGTTATTCGGTTCATTGAATAAATCACTTATTATGGATCATTAAGTATGTGACTTGAACATGAAACTCTGTAGTTAGATTATGATGTTATTCTAAATAGTCCTTGTCTTTTGTCATTGGTTGGGACACTAATGATTTTATAGACAGTATGTGGATTGATTGATGATCATGTTTCACGGATCATGGATATGAGATATCAAGTCAATCACATGGGTATATGTTGGTGAACATGATACTGAACTGACCCGCTATGAAACACTGTATGGATTATATGTGTCATCAGTAGGTTTCATACAATGGTTATGTTCGGTCTTTTGACCCGAGATTATCACGGTTTCCTACATGAGGATTGTATACTTTGATGTTACCAAACGTTTTCCCTAAACGGATAATAATAAAGGTATCAATCGGGTATGCTATGAATCATGCAGAGGGATGTGAATGGTCAAGACGGAATTTGTCCCTCTCATATAAATGAGAGTATGATATCTCCGGGCCCTTCGAAGAAGATAGACTGAGAAAGTGCATGGCCATGCCTAATTAGTTGAGAGTCAACTATTGAGAAGTCAGTCTAACTTCAGGTGCGAGAAATTAAAGGTTGAACTGTATAAGGTTGACACGCTTCCTGCCTTGAGTTCAATCAAGATATCTAGTGATGAAGAGACCGACATATGTCCATTGTGGACTAGGTTTCGTCTGAGATGACATTTACATGATTTGGGTAGTCATAATGTCCTGCTAGGGTCCGCTTATGACTTGTGGGCCGAAAAAGTATTTTGGCTCACTGCCAACATCGTGTAAACCTATTGGGTTGCACACAAGAACATGTTGGAACATTATTAAGAAAGCCCGTATAAATTTAGTCATATAGAGATATGATTAGTTGTGAGGCTATCGGGTAATTGGATAAGGATTGATTTGATTAATCACGTTTGAAAGAAATACTGACCAAGTTCAATGAACTTATCTCCTAGCAATCAAATTGATATGATCAATCACGGTTTAAAGATATGATTTGGTTTGAAAAAATTATATTTTGAGAAACCGTCTGATTGGAATCCCGATCTCTTTAGGTTTGAGAAACTATCTCATAGCCCTATAAAAAGGGGCATGAGATGGACCTTTTTTAATCATCCCACCGTGCTTTTGAAATCGTGAGGGAGAGAGAGAAACTCCAATGATCGCCATCTTCAAAGTGCTAGCACACTGACGCGCGGAGTTCCAACAAGTTCGTGTGGATACTAGTAGAGGCGTCGCTTCAATTGCCGCGCAACATCTCAACGAGTACGCAAGTCTTCGTCATTGTAGGCTGTCTAAAAATCACAATGGATAGCTAATCACTATCAAGCCCTGACAATGGAAGTTACAATCAGACGACTTTCTAATCACTGCATCCGCAACTCTACAAATCGCTACAAACACGACCTCATCTCTGAGATGATTGATCTTGATGGCTGCGACAATAACATGACTAATATTATATTAGCAACTATTAGAGATGCTGATGAGCAGTGTAATAATTTCAGAAATAAAAGGTTGGACTTATTTGGTGAGTTGCTTGGTAGAGAGCTGTGGGCAAATATTCATCTAAAAATCAAAATGGATGATTGATCCCCATCAAGTTCCAACAATGGAAGCTACAGTCAAATAGCTTTCGTGCCGACAAACAAATGTTGCAAATAGAGGACCTTTTCACATAGATCGAGAAGAGTTACTATTCAACGACGCTTCTGATAGGTGATGAAAGCTCTATTCGGTGGCCTTCACAATCAACAGTGAGAGTTACAATCTGACGACTTTCACATCCTATAACAGGCAAAGATACATAAGCAGTAGCCTTTGTAATGTTATAATGGACGAGGTTACAAGTCAACAACTTCTCTTAAAAACGCAGAATTTACTTCTGCGTTTCTCAAATCCAAAATGCACACCTCCTGTGCGTTCTCCAGCAGATATCTAATTCTGCAACGCAGAGTTAAAGCACAAAACGCACACATAACGTGCGTTCTTCAACGGACTCAACCATGCGTCCCAAACTCTTGATGCAGAGTTGAATTTCAACGCACAAGCGACCTGTGCGTCTCCAATTCCAGAACGCATGCGGCCTGTGCATTTCAAACCTTTGACAAAGGTTTAACTCTGCGTCTCAGGCCTTAGACGCAGAGTTAAGGCCCAGAACGCCAAATTAGGCGTTTGACTTGTTCAAACACAAGCCGAACGGTCTCAAAACCGTTATCCCACGTTCTGAGGGATTTTTACCCACTTAGGAGCGGATTTAGGGGTTAGTTATACCCCTAATCCCCCTATAAATAACCGACTTACTCAACTGAGTAAGGGGTTGACGAGTGCTGGCATCAAAACCGCTTAAGGTTCACAAATCTCGGCAGCTTAACCGCACGGAGGAGGAGATTTCTCTGAAGATCAACAAACTACCCAGTAGTTAGCAAATTGAATCTAAGGAGATCCCCTCATCAACGGCAAATCAACTTGGCTATCAACCGAATCTTCGGTTCTAACAACTCTATTACAGAGTTTCAACTCGCTCTGAGTTCTGAAACTCCTTTAAGAGTTCGTAATTAAACTTGCAACGCGAGTTAATTACACCAAATCAGTAATTCGGTTTTCAACAACTCTTTTCAGAGTTTCCAACTCGTTCTGAGTTTCTTATACTCGTTAAGAGTTCTAAACCGAGTTCATCACACAAATCAATCGTTCTCGTGAGATAGTACGATCGGATCGTCAACAGAGAGCAAGTTAGACACAAGCAATCGAAGGAGGCACTCCATCGCTACCAAGAAGAACCCAGTTTTAAACAAAGGGGAGAATCAAATTCATTCTCCTCTCTTTTGTAATCGGAATCCAAATTGTAATCGATTTTAAGAGAATACAAGTCAATTTTTCTTTCATTGTCTTTTTACATCAAATTTTCCACAAACAGTCATTTATCTGCACGTTTCAGGTAATTTTTATCTTGGATCTTCTTCTACATATGGAGGATGTAGGTGGTCAAAATTTTGTTTTAACTGCATATTAGTCTGCCTACTTTCCGACAATAATTACATCAGATACCCTAAGGTATGATGCAATTACACAATTGATTTCAAAGTATGCATATCTACATGAGTAATCTTGAGATTAATGATTGTAATTGCAAGGGTGATATTGAACTATGCATAGAAACTTGTTTAGTAATTAATTAGAGTGAATGATTATATTTGGGAATAAAACAAGGAGGTTTCAGAAGCAAGGAGAACATACGAAATATATCGTTCAAGTCTGAGATATATGACTATTAAATCTTAATGTATAAATCTTAAACACATCACTACTCCATCTTGATGTGAACATTCTCCAGACAATAGTACCTAACTGATAGTATGTAATTTGATTAAAATAGGTTGGGCATCAAAAAGTTGAGTCTTTCGGAAACTTAGTTTTGCACCTGACACGCTCTAAGCTTAACCTTATTTATTGTACGGAACTTTTCTAGTACATTGACATAAAATTTCCGACATTTTCAGTTCTATGAGGTCTTAACCTACTGGAGATGGCAACCGAAATTAGCAGTGCCAAATAAAGCAGTAACCTAACCTTATGAAAGAAATTAAGGTATCTCTCTCTAGCAAAAGTTTCGTGTTGGAAACAGGGATCGGCATAAATTTCCCACAAATGCATTTTTCTTCTTCAGTTCCTAAGATCTTTGCCTTGCCTTTTAATAGATACAATCCTTGAAAGGAGGAGGGCTGAGTAAATAGAAGTTGAACATGGACTAGATATTGTTAACGGCACAACTAGAAGCTAGCGTGTGATTTTTGTATCTTTTGCTGTCGAATGGAAAAATATGCAATTACATGTGAAATTTAAATAGATCTTATTAATTAGCAAATTCAAATTACATAAGCTTTCAGATATTTGAAATAACTATCGGGATTACATATGCTTTCATATCATTTATTAGTCCCTGGCCTTCGATCTTCAAGTGTCGACGATGAACTTTTTTTTTTCTTTTCCGCGAAAACCTTCTGAACTTTAAAATCTTTCCACACCTAATAGTGTCAATGGATCAAAAGGCACCTATTTGGGTGGGAAAAAAAAGGCTGGCGGCGCCATTAACACTGTTAGGCGGTCTGTTGAAGTTATTTGGAAGTTTTGGGTGGGGGTTTGTGAGGTACTCCAATCTTCACAGGGTTTCCTGAGCTCTTCACATGAAGTCCAAGCTAACTGCTGCAGACTGACATATGAATATTCTAGCATGTGACAAACTAAGCACATATAGCACGAAAGAAATATTTGTTTCAGCCAAAAGTGATCTTGTGAGCACTGGAGAAATGCTTAGCAGCAGCAATCACTGCTGCTTCACCTTTAGGTTCACCATGAGATGAAGATGTCGACACAATCTTTTTGACATCATGGATCTTATTCGCTGGACAGAAGCATGAAAACCATGAGGCTAACATTTTCAAGTGCAAGATTGCTCCCTTAATTATCACCTCTCTGAGTCTGGATGAGAAACTTGATGAGCTAATTGAGGGTTTGAGTGTGTCTCCCTTAATTATCACCTCTCTGAGTCTGGATGAGAAACTTGATGAGCTAATTGAGGGTTTGAGTGTGTTTAGAGACTTTGGAATTCTAATTCGAGGTATATAGGATGATTACTGCTGCTCTGTTGGTTGCTGATTGAAGTTTGAAGGACTCATGTTTTATTTATACAGAGAGGCTGGGCTAGGATTTCGTGATGACCAAGTTTGGAGTGCAAACTTGACCAATTTCTTCTTCCTTCTACTCGCTGCTTTTCATTAGTCAAACTTGTCACACGTTTTCTTGGTAGTTACCTGATTAAACAAAAGTTTAAAATGCACTTAAATATCATATAGTTTCACCTACGTACTTTGCGCATATATAACCCCTGTTGTATATGGCCACACTTAAACACCTTAAAGTTTCTAAAAGTCACGCTTACATACCCTCTGTTATGCAAACGTGAGCACCAAAAATTCTCACGCGATACACCCATACTAATTTTAGAACATCTAACTCTTAATTTTATTAAATTTATTGTTAAGCATGCAAATCCTAATTTAAAATAGAATTATAATAGATTTAAAATAAAATTTTAATAGGTTTAACGATACATTATAAAAAATAAGGATTAAAATGTTCTAAAATTAGCATGTGAATATTGCATGAGAATTTTCGAGGGGAAATTAAAAAATAAGGATTAAAATGTTCTAAAATTAGCATGTGAATATTGCATGAGAATTTTCGAGGGGAAATTCTCAAGTTTGCATAATTAAGAATTGAAGGTATTAAAGTATAAATTTTAAAAACTTTAGAGTATTAAGTACAACTAAATATATCTGAAGGTATATGTATGCAAAGTAGGTGAAGCTACAGGGTATTTAAGTGCAATTAAGCGTAAATAAAATAAAAGCTCGTGTCCACTAGCATTATATGTTTTTTAAATGCAAAATATAGTGCGTCGTCATGCTATCTCATGCTAGTTGAGCCATCTTGCTTAACGTTTAAGCTAAAGTTGCGCGGCGGCCGGTCTATGAATACTGTAGTTGTCATCTCCCTCGTGTTTCTTGTTGACCAAGTTAACATTTCTAGAAAATGAACAGATGTACCATGAAGTATGGTGATCGAACAAAAACCATTCCCTCCCCTTTTTGACTATACTAGGAGAGGTACACGTGCCTTTCATGTGGTTATTTGTTCTGTTTATTTCTTTAGTATAACTTGGTGGTAAAAAACATGTTTCTTTTAATTCTTAACTTGATAATGTAATATTACTTGTGAACTTTTTTAATACTTACATTCATGTACTTTCAGCTTTCATTTTATGTGTCATTGTGACCATGAGCAATGTAAACTACACATTATTCGAAAAAAATTATTCGCTCATATAGTAATCAATTTCTTCAATGCCTCAAATCTAATAATAACACATGACATAAAATTCTTATGAAGTAAAAAAAAGGGGGGAAATCTTCTATCTTAATCCCTAATGGCTGTAGAATAAAAAACCCATCACGATTTAAGAAAACCTCTCCATAAGTTTGCAAAGATAATCACATTGAGCTATTAGGTTGCTCAATTCTTATTATTTTAAAATTAATTCATCAAATCATTGAAATAGCTATTACATCCGCAATTCTTAAGTTATTTTGATATCAGCTTTTCCAATCAAGAGTAAAAAAAGGCAATTAGAGGGAAATTAGCTCCTCAAATTGCTAATTATACCATTGATTTGAATGACTAATTTCAAATAACTTAAGAATTGAGTTATCTAATAATAATTTTAATGATTTGACGTACTAATTTCAAAATATGAAAAGTTTAAGGGACTACTACAAAAATATTTTAATCAATTAATTTTTGTTAATAATTAATTAATTCTATAATTTGGTATCAGGGAGAATCCACTATCACAACCGGGTTTTCTATGTTCACCCGAATAACGTTTACACCTCACAATTTCTCTCACGGAGTTCGGTCCCCACGACCTACGTCTCCGCTCCTCACCTCGAGGGGATCTATACTATACACTCTCACAATGTGGCTACACTCCACCGTCACAATACGGTTTTCTAGTTCACCGGAAACTTCACAACACACTCAATGTAACAAATATAAATTTGTTCTCAACTATGGATGAGAACACAATGAAACACAACTCAACTATGGATGAGAACACAATGAAAGCTCACACTCAATGTTACAACTCTCACAATCCCAAATATATTATGAATGTAACTACAATAAGCCAATCCCAAATATATTATGAATGTAACTACAATAAGCTCAAGTGGGTGTGTGTAACAATGAGATAAAATAAAATCTAAACTCAATAAAAAATTAGCTTTAATAGAGATGATAATTAACAAATAATTAATACATAAAAACTAGAGTTAAGTTTAGGAAAACTTCTCTAGATGACAAGAGAGAGATGGATTGAATGCCCAAAATGTAATTAATAATCTCCTCAAGCTCTTGTAAAACAGATTCACCAAACCGAAACACTCAAATGCTTAAAAGCTTATAAACACACTTAAACCAACTTAAACCCTTGATTAAAACTCTTTAAAACATTTATTGCTTACATGAAAACTAAGATCAAAGAGGGTTTTTATAGCCTCCAAGACCTCACCCAAAAACCAAACAAAATGACCAAAAAACCATTCTGCAACGGCTCTAAAAAGAGCCGTTAGAACTGCAGCCGTCGACCAAGGAAAACCGCGGTCGACCGCGAGCAAAGAAAGAAGCGGAGAAAAGTTCCAGACAGTTCATCGGTCGACCGGCGGAAAAATCGGTCGACCGGCGGTACTGTAGCAGGTATATCCGAGTTTATAAAATCGGTTAAAAATAGTAAAACAGATCCAAAAATTATGAAATTTTGAGAGAAGGTTATGGACATGTATAAAAACATGTTAGAGAAAGAATTTCTGAAAAAATATTTCCCAGTTGAGAGAAATAAATGTTTTAACACAGAAATACAGTTTCTGAAAATCTGCTGTGATACACGAATTTGTAAAATCAACTAGGCACAGTAAATCAACTCCAAAAATAGTAAAATTTTGAGGGAAGTTTCTAAACATGTAGGTAAACATGTCAGAGAAAGAATTTTCCAAATATAACTTCCCATTTGAGAAAAATCATCAGTTTTGTAAAACATGCACGAACATGTGCACGAACGAAAACGTGAATTTGTAAATTCCTTTAAACATAACAAATCAATTCCAAACTTGATGAAACTTTGAGAAATGTTTGCAAATGATATTTTGAACATGTTACAAAAAGAATTTTCCAATTTTCATTTCCCAATTGTGAAATCTCATTATTTTGCAAAAGTGTTCAAAACATGAAAAAAGTGATATACATGAAGTTTGATGTTTTGACATAAACAATGTTTTGAAACTTTGCACAATGATTATATAGACTTGATAAAATATGTATATGATGATTGTTAAGTCTATAAACTGAGAATACAATATTTGAGCTTAGAAACCAAATACGTGTGTGTATATGATATTGAGCTTAGAGTATCTAACACAAACTATGAATTGCATGTTGCTTCACTCCACAATTCCGCCAACCTCCATTTGATATCGTCGTTATGGCGCAATCCATCCATCCTCCAACGACGTTGTTTGTCTATAATACATAGGAAAACACAAATACTAGACAAACAACATTAGTGGTAAATTATTTGTTAAACATCATCAAAATAAGAAGGCCAACAAGCTCCTCAAATTGATAATTATACCATTGATTTGAATGACTAATTTCAAATAACTTAAGAATTGAGTTATCTAATAATAATTTTAATGATTTGACGTACTAATTTCAAAATAGGAAAAGTTTAAGGGACTACTACAAAAATATTTTAATCAATTAATTTTTGTTAATAATTAATTAATTCTATAATTTGGTATCAATTAATTGGTTAATATTTACACGTGCAATGCATATTATGTTACAATGCTAATATGTTGTAAGCTTCTTTCTACTCTTTAATTATTTACCAATTCTAATTAGATCAAATTTTAATTAATTGGTTTTGAATGGAGAGAGCTTTAATTCGGGAGTTTAAACTTCTTTATACTCTTTAGTTGTCAAACAATTCTAACTAGATCAATTTTTTATTAATTAGTTTTGAATGGAGAGAGCTTTAATTTAGGAGTTTAATTTTAATTTAATAGCTTTAGTTTTTTGGTCAATGAAATAAACTTGTATTCATCTTTCAAATTTTGAAAATGTGAGTACATCAAATCTTTACCAGATCATGTCTGGCAAGAAGCAAAAATTGCAGTCTTCTCAACAAGATAGGCTAGCTTACATTTTCTCTATTCTTTCCTTCGTATGATCAGGGATTTTCTCATTTAGAACTTTTGATAGGATAGATATCTTCACCTCTCGGAGTAATTGATTAGGTGCACGAATTTTTTGTTGGAAGATCCTCTGATTCTTCTCCTTCCAAATCCAATACACAGTTGTCGATAGTGCCATTCTTTTTATTTTCTTCATGAATCCCAGCCCCTTCAAATTGGTTCTATACCAGTTTATAATTTGATTCCAACTGCATGATCTCCAAGCATAGCCTAACCATTCCATCACTTCATTCCAGATGTATGCAGAGCATTAACATTCAAAAAACAAGTGCTTACAGGTTTCCTGATGAGCCTAGCACAAGACACATTGGTTTTCATTTATCATTCCTAGTCTGCATAACCTGTCTTGTGTCAGGATCCGGGAGTGCCAAGTCCCAGATCCAAAAAATGCCAGCCCCTAACTCAGTTGAGTTTACCCATATTTATAGGGAATTAAGGGGTGTAACCGCCCCCTTAATTCTCTCCATAGTGGGGCGGAAATCCCTCAAATCCTGAAGGGAAAACGGTTCCCGCAACCGTTCAGCTCGTGTTTGAACGAGTCAAACGCTCACGTGGGCGTTTAGGATCCTAACTCCGCATTTTAGAATTGAGACACGCGGAGTTGGGTACTCGCTGGGCATTGAAAAACGCGGGTGTTTGTTGGAAAAATTGTAAAGAAGAGAATAAAGAAAATGTGACTTTGATTCCTTTGATCTCGGTTACAACTTGATTACAAAAGAGAGGAAAACGAATTTGATTTTCCCCTTTGTTTAAAACTGGGTTCTTCTTGGCAGCGATGGAGTGCTTCCTTCGATTGATTGCGTCGAACTTGCTCTCCGTTGACGATCCAACCGTCTTTATCTCGTGGGAACGATGAACTTTCGTGGAAAGTTTTATGAATAACTCTGAATGAGTTTAAGAACTCTGAACGAGTTTGAACTCTGTGAATAGAGTTGTTGGAACCGAAAATTCGGTTAATAATCAAGCTGTTTTTCTGTTGTTGAAGGATTCTCTCAGATTTGATTTTCTGAGGTTGGTTCAAAAATCCTATCTCCAAGGATTTCGTTGCTGTTGTTGCCGAATCTCCAAACCTGAGTGGTTTTGATGATAAAGAATCCAACCCTTGATCTGATTATCAAAAATCCGATCCTCTAACTCTGTCGAGTTTGTTGATATTTTATAGGAGGATAGGAGATTGTAACTGACTCCTATATCTGCTCCTACGTGGGCGAAAATCCCTCAGAACGTGGGATAAACGGTTTTGGAACCAACTGACTCCTATATCTGCTCCTACGTGGGCGAAAATCCCTCAGAACGTGGGATAAACGGTTTTGGAACTGTTTGACTTATGTTTGAGTGAGTCAAACGCCCAATCTGGCGTTCAGAACCTCAACTTCGTGTTCTTTGAATTGAGACGCGAAGTTGGGTGTTAGCTGAACACCATTGAACGCGAGGGTCGCTCGCGTTTGGTTTGTGCCTTGTCGAACGCGAGGGTCGCCGTTGGTTGAACACCATTGAACGCGAGGGTCGCTCACGTTTGGCTTGTGCATTGTCGACGCGAGGGTCGCTGTTGGTTGACGACGCGAGGGTCGCCGTGGCTTGACGACGCGAGGGCCGCTATGGCTTGACGACGCGAGGGTCGCCGTGGCTTGACGACGCGAGGGTCGTCTTCATTTCCAAAGTTATGACGCGGGGATGACACCCGCGTTTCAGAAGGAGTTAGCTGATTTGTAACTTCTTCTGTAGAGCGTTGCAAGGACCGTTGTTCAATAATCCTAGCTTTAGCTGTTGTGGGGTGTGAAAGCCGTCAGATTGTAACTTTCACTGTAGATTGTGAAGACTGCTGCATAGAGTTTTCATCAGTTGTCGGAAGTGTCGTTGAATTGTAACCTTTCTCGATCTATGTGAAAAGTCCTCTATTTGCCGCTTTCAATCACCGACCCGAAAGCTATTTGATTGTAGCTTTTGTTGTAGGAGCTAGACGGGAATCAACATCCATAGTGTCTTAAAGATGAATATTCGCCCATAGCTCTCTACCAAGCAACTATTCGACTATATGTTTCGATCATCGACCCGAAAGCTATTTGATTGTAGCTTTCGTTGTAGGAGCTAGACGGGAATCAACATCCATAGTGTCTTAAAGATGAATATTCGCCCATAGCTCTCTACCAAGCAACTCACCAACTGAGTCCAACTTTTTATTTCTGAAATCGTCCCACTGCTCATCAGCATCTCTAATAGTTGCTACGATATTAGCCATGCTGTTGTCACAGCCATCAAGATCAATCATCTCAGAGGTGAGGTCGCGTTTGTGGCAATTGTGGAGTTGCGGATGCAGTGATTGGGAAGTCGTCTGATTGTGATCTCCGTTGTCGGAGCTTGTTTGAATAAGCTATCTATTGTGATTTTTAGACAGCCTACAGCGGGTCTGACCCCAGCGTTTTAATGTTATAACGCGGGTCCGACTCCAGCGTTTTGATGTTGTAACGCGTAACGCGGGTTCGACCCTGGCGTTTTGATGTTGTAACGTGGGTTCGACCCTGGCGTTTTGATGTTGTAATGCGGGTTCGACCCTGGCGTTTTGATGTTGTAACATGGGTTCAACCCTGGCGTTTTGATGTTGTAACGCGGGTTCGACCCTGGCGTTTTGATGTTGACACACGGGGAGGACCTCTGCGTCTTGTCTTGAAGAGATTATCACAAAGTAATCTCTTTTGTCATAGCGTTGCAAAGATCATTGTCTTGTAATCTTCGTCTTGGCTCCTTGAGAATATGAGAGTCGTCAGATTGTAACTCCCGATGTTGATTGTGAATGCTGTTGAACTAGAGCTCTCATCGGTTGTCGTAAAGGTCGTCAGATTGTAACCTTCAGCGATCTACGCGAAAGTCTTCAGATTACAGCCTTTTGGAAGTCGTCAGATTGTAACTTCCATCACCGGTGTTTGATGGAGGATAAGCTATCTATTGTGATTTTTAGACAGCCTACATAGCCCAACCATTCCATCACTTCATTCCAGATGTATGCAGAGCATTAACATTCAAAAAACAAGTGCTTACAGGTTAACCATTCCATCACTTCATTCCAGATGTATGCAGAGCATTAACATTCAAAAAACAAGTGCTTACAGGTTTCCTGATGAGCCTAGCACAAGACACATTGGTTTTCATTTATCATTCCTAGTCTGCATAACTTACAGGTTTCCTGATGAGCCTAGCACAAGACACATTGGTTTTCATTTATCATTCCTAGTCTGCATAACTTGTCTTGTGTCAGGAGCCGGGAGAGGGTAGTTAACCACGATATGACTTAATATTTAGGATAGTGTGGGGCTCCCCAAATTGTATCCGACCAAGTTACATGTGTTGATGATTGAGTCATAACTTTATATATGGAAGATATCTAAATCTTTTAATTTATGTAACAATCATTTATTACTCTTTGCAGATTATCTCTATCTCCAAATATTCTTAAGGCCATATCCCTCACCTTGAGCAATTGCCTCCACATCCATGAGTCATTTCTCTTTGGTTGAACCTGCCATATATCCAATTGGTGTATGTAATTTTCATGCATCCATTTAATCCATAACAGATCTTTTTTTGGTGTGTATCATCTATAGCAATTTGATTGCAGCTGCATAATTCTAATCCCTTGTAGTGAATAGGTCCAGTCCTCTCATCTTCTTGTCTTTACATATATCACACCATAAGACCAGGTGAACCTTGTGATCCCATAAGAAAGTAGAGCAAAGTTTATCTATCTTTTGCAACACCTTTATCAGCAACACATAATTGCTTGTCCAGTAAATTTAATAGCTTTAGTTGATAACTAATTATAATTAGGATAAGAATGTTAATATTGAAAAGGATTAGGGGAAATATGTAACTAAGGTGTCACCTTAGATTGCACCTAAGGATGCACAATCTGGATCATTCATTTTAAAACCCTCAAATTAATCTCAGCCTTCCATTCAAAACCCCCTCCCTAAAAAAAACATACCCATTTTCTCATCTAAAATTAGATCTGACCAGCCCCCCTCTCCTCCTCTCCTCCACCCGAAGTCGCAGTCGGTGATCGCCTCTTGCGCTCAGCCTTGCCGTCGGAGCCTCTCCCTCGAGCTCGACATCTGGTGCTCAGCCCGTGACCGTCGTCCTCCTCTCCTCCGGCCGAACTCACCGCTGTCGGACCTCGTCGCCGCCTCTCCCGCGCTCACCGCCAAACCCCTTCACCTCGAGGGGCCCCTTCATGCCGAGCTCGACCCGCGGCCGCCATCCATGATCCCTTGACCAAATCTCATCTGCCCCTCCTCCTCTCCTCCTCCAGCGATCGTTGTCGGACCTCTCCACCCCCCTCTCCCGCGCTCTCCGCCGAACCCCTTCACCTTGAGTTCAGCCTTTGCCCGTGGTGAGTTGTCGTTGCCCACCTCGACCTCTTCACCCGCCCTCTTCCTCAAGTTCCCTCTTCGCCGTAGCCCCCAAGTCATGGCTTTGAACAAATTGAAAGGGTCACATCATTGATTTCTTCAAAATCAAAGTCTTTTCCATCTTCGTAAGTATATTTTGATGAAGAAGTTCTTATTTTGGTTGAGGAGGTTTCAAATTCTGTTGAAGAGGAAGAGGAAGACAGATGAAGAGGTTGAGAACAAATCTCGGTCTAAATTTTGGTTGACTGTTCTTAATTAGAGTTTCAAATTTTGTTGTTCTATGAAAAAGAATGTTAGACTTGTGAAACCAAATGTTCTGCAGTTCATATCAATTTATGTTGGAAGTAAAACCAATTTGGTATACTTTTTTTGGATCAATATGTGTGTAAATTTTGGAATCTGTTAATGAACTGGCTATCACTGTGGCATGTCGGTGCATATACACAAAATATTTTATTCGCACAGAAGATGCATGTATGTGTATTCAACCAGGTATGTATGTGCAGGTGTGATTGACGCTAATTTGTGAGCTATTTCTGTGTGTTTGTAGCATATGTATGTGCACAAGAGGGATGCATGTGCTGCACGGGTGTGCACTGAATATTTCAGTGTGCGATGGGGATTAATGTGCATAAGGACTTCTATGTTGATTGTCCGTATGACTGTTTTTACGTGTGCATAGGGTTTTTATGTGCACAAGGGATCTATCTGCTGAACGTGCGAGCTGAATCTTTCACTGTATTTGTTATTGCTATCTTATATATGTTGAAGAATGGGACTTGCGTGCTGGTTGTGTGTGGGCGCTCAGGATATGCACACTACGCTGCTTGTGCATGAAATGCACTATTTATGTTAAATCAGTTGGTGCACGAGCTATTCCGTGATTTATGTAAAACACAAACGTGCAAGCATGATTACCAAAAAAATTTAAAAAAAAAACTGCTTGGGAGTGCACTCAAGCAGCCAATTATGTTATATACTTGTCATGTAGAAGTTTAATAAAAAAAACTGCTTGGGAGTGCACTCAAGCAGCCAATTATGTTATATACTTGTCATGTAGAAGTTTAATTCATTGATCAATTTGTGATGATTGGTAATCACATGTCATGAGTCTAACAACATATTATGGAAATTATATGCATGATTAGAATTGTTTTATTACTCTTGTGTAACTCTTTAGACTTGTTTTGTACCCAGTTAATAAAGTTTTGTAATTCATAGTTCAGAAAGAAAATTTTGTAACTCCTTACTCGAATTTTGTAACTCTTTAGACTTGTTTTGTACTCAGTTAGTAAAGTTTTGTAACTCATAGTTTTGCAAAAAAAATCTAACTCCTTATTCAAAATTTGTAACTCTTTAGACTTGTTTTGTACTCAATTAAATTAATCATAATCATATCTTTCTTAATTGTTTCTAACCAAATCATTCTAGGTCTACATCTAAATCTCTTAGCCTCATTAACTCTAATATTATCGTTTTTTCTGATCGGTGCACAAAGGGGTCTCCGTTTTTTCTAATATTATCGATATAATGTGATAAGTTGAGCTAAAGTTATGTACATATGGATGAATGTACGTGTTATTTGAACCGTGTACCTTAAGTTTGTTTATGAATATGAGTTATAAAACTTCAATAAGTGGGTACAAAACTAGGCTAAGGAGTTACAAAACTTGAATAGCGAGTTACAAAACTCGAATAACGAGTTACAAAACTTGAATAACGAGTTATAAAAAAATTTAGAACTAGGAGTTACAAAACTTTAATAAGTGGGTACAGAACTGAACTAACGAATTACAAAAGTTGAATAGCGAGTTATAAAAAAAATTCAGAACTAGGAGTTACAAAACTTGAATAAGTGAGTACAAAACTGGGCTAACGAGTTATAAAACTTGAATAACGAGTTACAAAAAAATTTCCAGAACTAGGAGTTATAAAACTTTAATAAGTGGGTACAAAACTAGGCTAACGAGTTACAAAACTTGAATAACGAGTTACAAAAAAGTTTATAAATTTTTTTTACAGAACTAGGAGTTACAAAATTTGAATAAGTGGGTACAAAACTTGGCTAACGAGTTACAAAACTTGAATATAACGAGTTACAAAACTTGAATAACAAGTTATAATTTTTTTTCCAGAACTAAGCATTACAAAACTTGAATAAGTGGGTACAAAACTGGGCTAACGAGTTACAAAACTTGAATAACGAGTTACAATTTTTTTTCCGGAACTAGGAGTTACAAAACTTCAATAAATGGGTACAAAACTGGGATAACGAGTTACAAAACTTGAATAACGAGTTACAAAAAAAATTTACAGAACTAGGAGTTATAAAACTTCAATAAGTGGGTACAAAACCGGGCTAACGAGTTACAAAACTTGAATAACGAGTTACAAAAAAGTTTACAAATTTTTTTTACAGAGCTAGGAGTTACAAAACTTGAATAAGTGGGTACATAACTTGGCTAACGAGTTACAAAACTTGAATAACGAGTTACAATTTTTTTTCCCAGAACTAGGACTTACAAAACTTGAATAAGTAGGTACAAAATTGGGCTAACGAGTTACAAAACTTGAGTAACGAGTTACAAATTTTTTTCTAGAATTAGGAGTTACAAAACTTCAATAAGTGGGTATAAAACTGAGATAACGAGTTACTAAACTTGAATAACGAGTTACAAAAAAATTTACAAATTTTTTTTACAGAACTAGGAGTTACAAAACTTCAATAAGTGGGTTCAAAACTAGGCTTATGAGTTACAAAACTTGAATAACGAGT
Organism: Asparagus officinalis; assembly: GCF_001876935.1. NCBI lineage: Eukaryota > Viridiplantae > Streptophyta > Magnoliopsida > Asparagales > Asparagaceae > Asparagus > Asparagus officinalis. Next base: position 94,919,942 of record NC_033798.1, read on the forward strand.
TACAAAAAATTTTACAAAATTTTTTACAGAACTAGGAGTTACAAAACTTGAATAGGTGGGTACATAACTTGGCTAATGAGTTACAAAACTTGAATAACGAGTTACAAATTTTTTTTCCAGAACTAAGAGTTACAAAACTTGAATAAGTATGTACAAAATTGGGCTAACGAGGTACAAAACTTGAATAACGAGTTATAAATTTTTTTCCAGAACTAGGAGTTACAAAACTTTAATAAGTGAGTACAAAACTGGGGTAACGAGTTACAAAACTTGAATAACGAGTTATAAATTTTTTTCAGCACTAGGAGTTACAAAACTTGAATAAGTGAGTACAAAACTTGGCTAACGAGTTACAAAATTTGAATAACGAGTTACAAAAAAATTCTTCCTAAACTTGAAGTTACAAAACTTGAATAATTGGGGTGCAGTATTAACCCAATGAGAATTTGAATTCTGCTGAAGAGATACAGAGGTTTTGATTAACACCTTGTTAAGTAGGCTTACAAGTGCATATTCTTCACTTAGAAGAATTGCAACGCTGAGGTGACCCTCGCGTTTTCTTTAAGAAAGTTAATCTCAAGGTTTTACATAGAGCATTCAGACGAGTGTATCAAATAAATAACATTCACAATGATCATCCTGTTACTTTCACTGCTCATCAACTTAATACAAATAATACAAACCAGTTAATATTTACACAACAACATCCACATATTCACATAAAACACATTTCCACTTATCCACATAATATCATCCACATATTCGCATACACAACAACTTTGCTCTATATTTACAAATATGATGAATCGTGTGCATACAAGAGAGCTGCACAAAACTTTTGGCCAGTAACATCGACTTAGAAGATAGCCATATTTGCAATCTATGTTAAAGTTTAAAGAGAAGCATAGATGAGATTCTTTCTACTAATTTGCAATCTATGTCAAAGTTGTAAATTAGTAGAAAGAATCCCATCTATGCTTGACAAAAACTTTTGGCTTCTAAGTCGATGTTACTGGCTAAAAACTTTATGCATAATTATAATGTAGTAATGTTTATGGTGTGTTTCGATCATCACTAATCATGCTTATATAGTTATATGAGAATTGAAAGATTGGGACTTAGGAGGAACATCTCCATCTTCATGATAATATCCTGAGCGCCCACACACAACCAGCACGCAAGTCCCATTCTTCAACATATATAAGATAGTCATAACAAATGCAGTGAAAGATTCAGCTTGCACGTTCAGCAGATAGATCCCTTGTGCACATAAAAACCCTATGCACACGCAAAAACAGCCATATGGGCAATCAACATAGAAGTCCTTATGCACATTAATCCCTATCACACACTGAAATATTCAGTGCACACCCGTGCAGCACATGCATCCCTCTTGTGCACATACATACGCTACAAACACATAGAAATAGCCCACAAATTAGCGTAAATCACACGTGCACATACATACCTGGTTGAATACACATACATCCATCTTATGTGCGAATAAAGTAGTTTTTGTATATGCACTGGCATGCCATAGTCATAGCCAGTTCGTTAACAGATTCCAAAATATACACACATATTGATCCAAAAAAAGTATACCAAATTGGTTTTACTTCCAACATAAATTGATATGAATTGCAGAACATTTGGTTTTACAAGTCTAACATTCTTTTTCATAGAACAACAAAATTTGAAACTCTAATGAAGAATAGTCAACCAAAATTGAGACTGAGAGTTGTTCCCAACCTCTTCATCTGTCTTCCTCTTCAACAGAATTTGAAACCTCCTCAACCAAAATAAGAACTTCTTCATCAAAATATACTTACGAAGATGGAAAAGACTTTGATTTTGAAGAAATCAATGATGTGACCCTTTCAATTTGTTCGAAGCCATGACTTGGGGGCTACGACGAAGAGGGAACTTGAGGAAGAGGGCGGGTGAAGAGGTCGAGGTGGGCAACGATAACTCGCCACGGGCAAAGGTTGAACTCGAGGTGAAGGGGTTCGACAGAGAGCGCGGGAGAGGGGGGTGGAGAGGTCCTGCGACGATCGCGGGAGGAGAGGACGAGGGGCAAATGAGATCTGGTCAAGGGATCATGGATAACGGCCGCGGGTCGAGCTCGACATGAAGGGGCCCTTCGAGGTGAAGGGGTTTGGCGGTGAGCGCGGGAGAGGCGGCGACGAGGTCCGACAGCGGTGAGTTCGGCCGGAGGAGAGGAGGACGACGGTCACGGGCTGAGCACGCATGTTTCGGTCCAAACCGAAAAAACCGACCGAACCGACCCGAACCGACCCGAACCGACCCAAAAAAATCGGTTTTATGAGTAGGGTGGTTCGGGTCAGTTTGAAAACTTTTCAAACCCGAACCGACCCGAACCGACCGAATATAGTGCAATCCTACCCATTCTGATCTCAAACCCTACGCGACACATCCCCAAAGAGTCAAAAACTCAAACCCTAAACTAATTTTCTGAATCATTATGGGTTGAAAATAATATCATTATATCAGTGTGTAATGCTTTATAATCTCCTACTTTGTTGATACCTTTTTTTTCTTTAACACAATTTGTTGTTTGATAAGAAGTTTGATGAAGTTAGAACCGAACAAACCGAACCGAACCGCACCGAACCAACTTGCAACAATTCGGTTCGGTTTTGAATTATAGGCGGTTCGGTTTAGTTGTTCAAATTTTGAAAAAAACCGAACCGAACCGACCGTTGCACACCCCTAGCACCAGATGCTGAGCTCGAGGAGTGCAGTCGAGCACCGACGACGACTTCGGGTGGAGGAGAGGAGGAGAGGGGGCTGGACAGATCTGATTTTAGATGAGAAAATGTGTAGGTTTTTTTTAGGGAGGGGGTTTTGAATGGAAGGCTGAGATTAATTTGAGGGTTTTAAAACGAACGGCCCAGATTGCGCATCCTTAGGTGCAATCTAAGGTGGCACCTTAGTTACATATTTCCCTATTATTTAATAAATTATATATAACCATTAAAAGTTATTTTATTGCACTATGATAAAAATTTTAACTTATACTATAATTAGTACTTATACTATTAAAAAAATCTAGACTTATCAATAGTCATTTAAATTTGTCTATTATTTTATTATTAAATAATTTATTTAGGAGTATAATTATTAAATAATAATGTAATCACTAGTTTAAGTAACACTATTGATATAATTTTACAATTTAAATTATTAAATATTTATGATTTGTACATATTTTATTACAATATCTATTAAACAATAGCAATATTTTTTAATATTATATGACTTTATTTTGTAAAGAATATTAACTTGTTCGATAATTAATATCGTCTTAGTAATAAAAAATGGCTGGTATAAATTTAAAATACTATTATTTAAAAAAAGTACTCTATATAATATTAGATCATTGAAATATATGAGATATTTACTTTCCAGCAAAAAGTGGATGAATCATAAATTTTAAAGATTTAATATTTTTATATAAATTAATTTTCATAAATAAAATTATTTTTAATTCATAATTTTCAATTTATATGACTAAGATGATATTATAATATCGAAAAGGGAAATAATCATTATAATATAAAAAATCAATCGCTATTTATACTATTATTAATAATTATAATTATGTATAATATTTATTAAATAAATAATTTCACCATTTCATTATAATTAATAATTATTTTATAATAAATTATAATATATTTATTAATTTTATTATCATTATAAATTATTAGTATATTCTAGCGAGTGGCCAAATATTTTGAGAAAAAAAAGAGAAAAGTATATGTCTCATAAATTTCAAGGATACAATTTTTTTTATATAAACTAATTTTCCAAAATAAAAGTATTTTTAATTTATAACATCCAGATTTTTATTACTAAGATGATATTAACTATCGAACAATGTAATATTCTTTACAACATAAAGAAATAACCCGTATTTATACTATTATTAATAATTATAATTATGTGCAATAATTTATTAAATGAATGACTTTTACTATTTTATAATAATTATAATTATGTGCAATAATTTATTAAATGAATGACTTTTACTATTTTATATAATTAATAATTATTTATAATAAATTATCATATATATTTATTAAATGAATGACTTTTACTATTTTATATAATTAATAATTATTTATAATAAATTATCATATATTCATGGATTTTGTTATCATTATAAATTATTAATATATTCTAGTAAATGACCAAATAATTTGAGAAAATGAAAAGGTGTATAGTTAATGAGAGGTTATGGATCATTAGTTTTGTAATTAATGGTATAATTTTGAGTTAAAAATTTAATAGGGTAAAAAAGAAAATCAAAAGCTTTGACATGAATATTCTTTTTTATAAGTAGTATAGATTATTGAAAACTCGTGAGATTAAAAACTGCTAAATTTCCAGATTTATATTTTTTTTTACATATCAAATAAAAGGGACTAGCCCAAAGGGTGGTTGGAGCTATTGAAACTAATTTTTGCAGACCCAAGGGGCATCCATTGTTAGAGCAAAAAAAAAAAAAAAACCCTATTTTTTCCCGCTGATACCTAATTCATTGCTCCGCGGTCCTAATTCGTCGCTCCGCGGTCCTAATTTGGCGCTCCTCTCCGTCGCCTAAACCCTAAAGCAAATCCCTCCAACAATCTTCGAAGGAGGAATTTACTTGTTGACCTTTGTTGGAAATGTTTGCCACTGGTATAAATTCAAACTAAATATATATATATGTATATATATATCATAGATGCTTCAACATTTTTGCAGCCGTACGTGAACTTTTTTTTCCCCTCCGGCTTTTCCCGAAAATTGAACCGCGATCATGAATTCTCTATTTGATTTGCAAATCCTTATTGAAACAGGCTTGATTCCAATCACTTAGTATTAAGTGTCTTGACAAAGGTATGTTATTTATGAATGACTTGGATAAGTTTGCAGACTCGATGATTTTGATCATTTTCATGTTCACGATGCTAACATAAAAGGTACCGAATGATGATGAAGCTACCGCTCGTGTTACGACCATTGAGCTATCTAGAATTCCAAAGTAGTTTTTTAGTATCATATATAGAATTTTTAAGATGCTAGTTCCCGAGAGCATGTTTATATCAAAATAGGTCCCCCGAATATTGATACTTTAATAAAGCCCCTTGAACGATTTATGTAAATAGAAGGACATATGTTATCATGGGGATTTTTTCAGTATTGGTACCTTTAATCAACATTTGGGGGAGCTATTTCAAAATAGTCATGTTTCTGGGGACTAGATTCTGAAATCCCTTATCCGTTACGTCTTATGTCGAATTGCTTGTCACAATTTTGTGTATTACAATATCACTAGGGAAGGGTCTTTTTAAAATGGGATGGATGTGCTTTATTTAAAGGGGAGTTCGTAAAGATGAAGCCAATATATATACTTAAGTGTAATGATAATCTGTTGTTTATCTCCTTAATTGATTGCTTGTGAGGTGATTGTTTCTCTTCACCTTGACAAGAGTATTTACTGATGTTCCAAAGGCTTGCAAGCAAGTTATTGACTATATATGTGCCTATAATTGCTGTAATAATTAAGGTGATTATCTTCTTCCTCAACAACTTTTTACTCTCTACTTATTTACTCTATATCGCCACGAATAGAGTTTTACACAAGCTACCATAATTTTTTTTTATGAGAGGAACTATCATGAAGTTTCAAAATTGCAGATAAGTACTATTGACTGTTCAAAATCTTTTAAACTATCCTTGATAATAGAAAAAAAATTGAGAGTAGTATAGAAGATATATAAAGTAGTAAATAATATTCAAAAACATTTCACACGCGTCCACAACTTATCAGATCACTGTCATCTAATATGATACTTTAATATTGAAAATGGTTTATAGTAGTTTTCTGTACTAATAAGAAAAGTTTATGTAGTTTTGTGCAGAACCCCCAAAACTACGGTAGTTTTATGAAATTTATCTTAAATTGGTGTTGTGCTCTTGATTTTACTATGCAAGACTCGGAGCCTTTTTATTCACACTATTGTGTAACAAGAAGCTTGCCTTTATGTGTGATTAGAGGACATGCAGTTGAAGTTGGTTGCATATTTGTTTTAGCCCATGATTATTCATGAACTCAACTCTTGAATACATCATATCATATCATATACTCCCTTTAAAAGAGGGAGTTGTGGAAAAACTTTTCATGGACTATATTGCCCCTATTTTTTTTTGATATTATATTCTAATCATAAATTAACTAAATTAATTATTATTATTAATTAAACATATTACCACTAGTAGAAAAACTAGCAACCTAGACGGAACAAACTAGACGGAATTCATTCCGTCTAGTTTGTTCCGTCTAGGTTGAAACAAACTAGACGGAAAGTTCCGTCTAGTTTGTTAATCTAGACGGAAAGATCAACCTAGACGGAAATTCCGTTTAGGTTGCCTCAACCTAGACGGAAATTTCCGTCTAGGTTAAACGCGCTTCAACCTAGACGGAAATTTCCGTACTAGGTTGACTAGCTCCCCAAAATTAACCCTTTTTCAGCCGCCGGCGGCCCCCAACCCTCCCCTGCCCCAAAAAAATCCCCATTTCTCATGTTCCCACTTTCCCCCCAACTTCCCCCTCCGACCCCCTTTGCGACCCCCCCTCCGAGTGCTCCCCCCCCCACCCATCTCGCCCCCCCTTCCGACCCCCCTCCGAGGCCTCCTTACTCCGGCACCTCCCGACGCCCCGCCCCTTGGCATCCGCCCCCTCTCCCCCATTCCGCACCACCCCCCTCCCCCCGCCCCTCCCCCATTCCGACACCCCCCTTTCCCCCCTCCCACTCCCCTTCGACCAGGGTCCCCCCCTCTTCCGACCACCCTCTTTCCCCCTTCTCTCTCTGCCCCTCGGCAGCCCCTCCCCCTTCCTCCTTCCCCCGTTCCGGTTGCCCCTCCTTCCCTCCTCCTTCCCCCCGCCTCCCCTTGTCGACCACCCCCCTTTCTACCGACCACCCCCCTTCTCGCCTCCCTCCTCCCCCCTCGCAGTCCCCCTCCCCCTTCTCCCCTCTTCTCCCCTCCCCCTCTCGCTCCCGCCACCCCCCACCCCGAGCCCCACCTTCCTCTCCCCCCCTCCTCCGGAACCTCCCGACCCCCCCTCCTTCGGCGGTGTCCGTTGCGGAAATCAGTTTAAAAGGTATGATTTTTCTACTGAGCTTTAGAAATTTCAATTTTATTATTAATTATTGTTGAATTTGGTTAAAAACCCTAATTATGTTGAAAAATAAACGAGTTCAATTCTGAAAATCCTAACTTAATTAAATACATGTTAATTCATTTGAACAACACTAGTTATCATTATTGAGTTTTAAACACTTATAAACCCTAACTCATTTAAGTTTCATTCGTGCTATAAGTATGTGTGATTATTTAAGTTTGTGATGTGAAAATATGTGAAATAATTTTTTGTAAAAAATAGAGTGATATATAACACATTATAAATTTTTATAATGTGTTATAATCCAATTTAGGTGAATAAAAAAATAACGTTATCCCTAGACTTCCGTCCAATAATTACATCCAATTATTTGGACTTATAATATATGATATACGACTCAGATTTGGGTAGGAGACGAAGTTTTCTTCCAAAAATGAGCGTTTATTTTATATTATAGGAATAAAAAATTGGTACTGAAATTCGTAATTATTGGATCTGTCCTTCTCGGACGGGTTAGGAATATAGTAGTGCATACATCCAACTTTGTATACTTTGTATATTTTCATTCTTGAAAGTTTTGGCAGCACGTATTCGTTGTTCTCCGTGTACAATAAGCGTATGTTGTTCTACGTTTCGGGCTATTGCTGATACGCATAATAACATCCGCACAGTGTACAGTGAGAACAGCGGGTAGGTGCTGCCGAAATTTTCAAGAAATGAAAATATACAAAGTATATGAAGTTGGATGTAAGCACTACTATATTCTTAATGGATAGAAGCCTTCCTATGACAGCCGATCAATTGGTGTAATTAGTTTCTACGTACGTTTCAAATATATTTTATGTAGAACTAAATTTATATTGTTAAATGATATATGAACGTATGTTAGATTTGTGTTGTATGTATAAGAGTCATGAATGTACTAGTAGTTGTGTGATTTGTCGTAGTTAATAATTATATATAATTTACAGATGAGGATAATTCCTAACAAATCATGGATAGATATCCCACGGCTTCATAGATTTCGTGACACGCGATACAAGGAGGGATGTGAAGCCTTCATACGTTATGCAGAAATGAATCCGAGAAAATTAGCAAGTGGTGCTATGTATTGTCCTTGTTGCATGTGTAGGAATTTGAAATTGCTGAATAGTAATGATATACGGATCCACCTAATGAAATCAGGTTTTGATGAAAAATATAAATATTGGAACTGGCATGGGGAAGGTATCACTGAAGATGAGGATCCAAATGTGCGTGTCGGTACGTCCGGTGGACAACGAATAGATGACACAGAAACAATGTTGAATGATATTTTTCCTCGACCTAGAGAATTTGAGGGTGATGATAATGTCGAGGATGATATCGGAGATAAAAGTGAAGATGATATCGAAGTTGAAGCTGAAGAAGTAGGAGATGATGGAAGTGCCGAAAATATTGATGATATGCATTCCTCCGCAGAAATAGAACGAATATTGAAGCTACTAGAAGATAGTGAAAAGGACTTATATGAGGGATGTACCGAGTACTCCAGATTTTCATTTATGCTAAAACTCCTACACATTAAGACACTTAGCGGTATGTCAGATAATTATTTTGAAATGCTTCTTGATTTGCTTCGAACTGTAATACCTGGAGGAGTGAATAGCATACCCCAAACAACTTATCAAGCTGAGAAGATTGTCGCTGCTCTGGGTCTAGATTATAATAAGATTGATGCATGTCCGAATGATTGTATTTTGTACCACAAGGCCAATAAAGACCTTCAAGAATGTCCGACATGTGGAGTTTCTAGGTGGAAACAACGTACAAATTCTTCAATAAGGATTACAACGGAGACAGAGATAACACAGAAGAAAATTCCAGCCAAGGTGCTTCGACATTTTCCATTAGCTCCTAGATTGCGAAGATTGTACATGAACAAAGAAACGGCGAAAAATATGAGGTGGCACAAGGAAGATCGAGTAGATGATGGTAAATTGAGACATCCTGCTGATGCGGTAGCTTGGAAGCATGTTGATAAAATTTATCCTCGATTTGCCGAAGATTGCAGAAATGTAAGACTGGGTCTGTCAAGTGACGGATTCAATCCATTTGGGGTAATGAGCTCTGGTTGGTCTACTTGGCCAGTTGTACTAATGCCATATAATTTACCTCCATTGCTTTGTATGAAACAGCCATTTATGATACTTTCATTACTGATACCCGGTAAACATGCACCTGGAAATGATATTGATGTTTACTTAGAGCCTCTAATTGATGAGCTGAAACAACTATGGTCTGAGGGTATTGTAACATATGATGCCCATTTAAAAGAATCGTTTAGATTACGTGCTATTCTATTATGGACGATTAATGATTTTCCAGCCTATGCTAATCTGTCTGGGTATTCCACAAAGGGAAAGTGTGCTTGTCCTGTATGTGGTCCGGAATTTGAAGCTCTTCAATTACCACATAGCCGAAAGAGTTGTTATTGGTTTAATCGAAGGTGGTTGCCCTTGAGTCATAAGTACAGAAAATTATCAGCTAAGTTTGATGGCACAGTTGAGAAAAGAATGAAGCCGCGTCAACTCACAGGTACTGAGATCGTTCAATTACTTGAGGGGTTTCCAAAAGTTGTGTTTGGGAAAAAACGCTATTCTAAATTTAGCCCGCTCAGAGTAAGAGATTATTTAAAGTCAAAAAGGCCACTGAAGCGTAAGCGAAAGGTCCGGAAAATGCAAGTTGAGGAAGAAGACCAAAAATTACCTAGAGGATGGACTAAATTTAGTATCTTCTTTCAGCTACCTTATTGGCAAAATCTTAAAATCCGCCACAACTTAGATGTCATGCATATTGAGAAAAATATATGTGATAACATAGTATCAACTCTCCTACAAGATGCAAACAAGTCGAAGGATGATCTACGGGCGCGCCAAGATCTGACTGCTTTGAATATCCGAAATGATTTGCAAGCTCAAGATGTTGGACTTAAAAAATTAAAGTTGCCTCCGTCTCGTGTTACACTGACAAATGAGCAGATGCAACGATTTTGTGAAATTCTCAAATCAGTAAAGTCTCCGGATGGTTACTCTGCTAACATTTCAAATAATGTCCAAGTGCAAGAGCGAAAACTCTTAGGTCTGAAGACCCATGATTATCACGTTCTTCTCCATCAATTGCTTCCTGTTGCAATCCGTAACAATATGGATAAAGAAGCGTCGAAGATTATTATTGAGTATTGTGGGTTTTTCAGAAAATTATGCTCTAAAGTCATAGATGTAGATGAATTTAAAAAACTTGAAGCTGAGGTCCGAGTTACTCTATGCAATATGGAAGTAATATTCCCTCCTTCTTTTTTTACGGTTATGGTCCATCTTACCCAGCATCTTGCAAGAGAGGCTAGAATCGCCGGACCTGTTACTTATCGTTGGATGTATCCGATTGAGAGGTAAATTATATATTTTTTGCATTCATTACTTGTATATGCGTTTTTGAAATTACCGTGCTAATAATTAGTTATTTTGATTCTAAGATACTTGGGCTCCATGAAACATAATGTTCGCAATCGAGCTCGTCCAGAAGGCTCGATAGCTGAAGGATACGTGGCAAATGAATGCTTTATTTTTGCATCACGTTACATGCGCCAGAAGAAAACCACGGCTCAAGTACCAGATAAGGAGAGAAAGCGTGAAAAATATCCGAGATCTCTCTTAGAACAAATTCATGCATATGTGCTGGAAAACCTTGATATGTTCGCAGACTATCGAAGGTAACAAATAACACCCGAAATATAGATGAGACTATTCATTTTACATAATGTTCGCAATGCAAACTTATATATTGTTTATGTAGGCGACATTTGGAGAAGCTTAAGAATGAAACAACCGGTAGGAATGCAGCGCATAATATTCAGAAAAGACATAGGAAAGAATTTTCTGATTGGTTAAGATTTGATGTAAGTATTTAACAATTAATTTATGAACATTCATAATATAACATCCCCTAAATATTCTGAAATTTTTTGTCTTAGGTTGATAAATCACTTCTTGATGGTACTACGTTACCAGATGAAATTATTATACATGCACAACGCCCTTATTATGAAGTGAGACGTTATAATGAGCATTTGATCAATGGATATAAATTTCGAACGCTAGAGACTGATGATAGGAGGGTAACTCAGAACAGTGGGGTCATGGGCTTGTTTGCTCAAGAATGTTTTTCAAGTACAAGAGATCAGAACCCAATTCTAGCTGACATACTATATTATGGCCAATTAGAAGATATTGTTGAGGTAATTTACGGGTTTGGTAAACCAAAACAATGTACTTACACGATGTTCAAGGTTCGGTGGTGTCCTGCAAAAAAGCAAAAGGATCATTATGGATTTACACTTGTCAATCTCCATCGAGAAGTATATACGGATGAGAAATTCATTTTTGCAGAACAAGCTGATCAGTGCTTCTTCGTGAGAGATCCGAATGTCATATCTGATTGGGTGGTTTTGTACAAGGAGCCAAGATCTGTTGTTCTACCTAATAACAATGAAAAAAATATTGAAGAAAGTGAATATAATTATAGTGAACCAATTGGTTCATCTGATGATGTTTGGCAAGAATTCTCTTACGCACAGAATGTGGCGTTGGATGTAGGTATGTAATATATATGTTACACTGCATTAAAGTTTTTTAGCTAATCATAATAAGAACAATGCATTTCATAATAACTTATCTCATGAGCATGTATATTTTTTTTCTTAACTATGTTAATAATTGAATTTGCAGATGAGGAGTATTAGGAGACTCTTTGACCAAGCGGGTGATCGATCACGTAGTATCACCCCTGGTAGTGGTGCTGATGATACACCACCATCTCCGGATGCAGGTATAAAAATTAATTAATACTTTAATATATTTTATCAATTATTAATTATCTAGCTAATAGTGATCATTTGGCCCTGATGCAGTACCATCTCCGGGTTATTCATCACCTGGCCCCTCTGATGCAGTACCAGAACCATCCCCTGATGCAGGTATTCAATATTATAATGCTCAATTATAATGGTTAATTAAAAACTATATTAATGATTCTCCTTTCTTATGTAGGGGATACTTGGACACCGACATATCCATCTTATACATTCCACACGGACTTGCGGCCAAAGACACAGGACTATCTTAGTTTACCTTTACCTCCAGCCTCTCATAAGTCTATGGCTGACGCAAGGAAGTACCATACACGTGCTGCGAGAAAATTAGAAGAAATGCGTGAAATGATTGAGACACGAAAGAAGGTTGCACTCGCAGCAAAGGAAAGAGAGATAGCGAATGGTAAATTGTATAAATACTTTTAATTTTCACATTTGTATATTATATGATATATTATCATGTTATTATTGTAGGTGCTAAGAAGGATCGTATCGAGAACAGACGTGGCGGAGGTAAGCCTGATTCTAAACAACCGCCAAGAGGAATGAGGGCCATTATTAGGTGGAATAGTTCTAATTTGCCCGTTGGTCCATGGTCGACCCGCTTGAATGCATATATTGGGGTTCTAGTGCGTAGAGCGACCATTATCAACCCTTATTTTCAATTTCGAGAACTACCATGGAGCGCATACGAGGCGATATGGACAGAGCTTATGGTAACTACATATTGCTATTACTTTTTATTTATTAATAATTAGTATTTGATATTAAATTATCTTTCCTAAATGTGTATGTAAATCTACAGGACTGCTTCTGCCTTGAGGACTTTGAGGGGGCTTGGAATTATGTGTTCAATGTTAAGGTTGAAGTAGTTCTCAAACAATGGAGGCATGAGATCAAACATGAAACCTATGACAGGTATGAGGAGGACTGGCAGAGGTTTTTAAACCTCGACGCCCGAGTTGACGAGGTTCATTTCACAGCTCTCCTCATGTATTGGGACAGCGATGCCTCCAAGGTTAGTTTCATGAAAATTACTTTATACTTTTAAGATATTAATTTATTGCATATTTGCTAATTTTTTTCTTTTAAAAAAGAATAAATCCACGAAGGGGTCAGAAAATAGAAGAAAGAAGCTGCATGACCACCACTTGGGCTCACACTCCTATGCCAATCTGGAGGATGTTTATTGTCAGGATACGGTAGATTTCCGTCTAATATTTTGATGAATTTAATGATTAGTATGATTATGAGTGTGATAATATATAATATGACAGGGAAAATCATTAATGCCAATACACTTGAGGGCGAAAGCGGCGTATGGCATTTTCCGTGATAGATATAGGGGTGATGAGAAGAATCGAGATAAGATCAAGGCAAATCTCGAGTTGGTGGTGAGAGTTATACATATCTTGTGTAGTATTATTAATTCTATTTTGTTGTTAATATTATGAGGAAATGAGAACACAAATAACATTGTCTTTACCATGAAATAATTATATATTTGTGCTTTAGGAGGGATTTGAGGCTGCATCAAAGGAGGCTGCAACTGTGTATATGTCGCAGCAGGAGGAACAATCTGAGCCGGACCCTCACATGCTTTCTGCAGAGGACAACATTACTCTCACACAGCATTTGATGGGTCATAATAGGTATGGATGTAGAAAATTTGAATCAATTTGAATACTACATTCCTATTTATATTTTTTTATCATTATTGAATTCGAGAGGTAAATTTAATATTTATTTCTCCCTAAACATAGGAGAGGGAGATATCCTCTGCATGGTGTTGGAGCTTCACCCGGCGTAAGCATGAGGTCATCCACAGCATCCTCCACACCATTTACATCCATGAGAGCAGCCCCGCCTCGGTTCCAGGCTATGCCATTTGTCGCACGTATCTCTGCATATTTGCTTGACAAGATTGACTCGGAGCTACATATCCAGGTGACTAATGAGATGACAAAAGTTGCGCTGACGGCGAACTCGATGGATGATCTCCTGGGGTATGTCATGCAATATTTAAGCGGTGCGATTCCTCATAGCGCGTATGGTGGTGTTATACGGATTATAAGCTCGCTTGGCGATAATTCCGGTGCTGGTCAGAGCAACACTCAGGTACCTTTTTTTTCCTTAAAATAATAAATTCATTTATATTTAATATGTATTAAACACTCCTTAATGATTATTCAATTGACCATTCAGAGTGGAGATATTGGAGGGAGCAGCACACGTTCTCGTAACCGGGATAGAGATACTGCCGACGACGACGACTGATGAGGTTTATGAGGTTTTTTGTACATTTTTAATGCAATGAACAGCTTTATCTGTTATAACAATACTTATATGCTTGTTGGATGTATATATTAGACGGTCTTGGTTGATGCATATTTTGAAGTAGATAGTTGGATTTGTTTATTATGCTGGAATTGATTATATTATGGCTGGATCTGTGCATTATGTTGGATTTGAATATTTTTGGGTTTGAATGGAATTGTCTAAAATCTTGATTATATTTGGATGGTTGGATGTATTCATATATACAGTATTTATTGTATGTATTCATGTATTGGTGTAATTGTACAGGGAAATACAAATTGTAATATATTTTTTTTGCTGGAAAAAGAGCAATCTAGACGGAATTCCGTCTAGTATGAACCAAACTAGACGGAAATTCCGTCTAGGTTGTAATAATCAACCTAGACGGAAAACCGTCTAGGTTGTCAACCTAGACGGAAATCCGTCTAGGTTGACAACCTAGACGGTTTTCCGTCTAGGTTGATTATTGCAACCTAGACGGAATTTCCGTCTAGGTTGGTACAGTCTAGACGGAATTCCGTCTAGGTTGCTATTTTTCCATCAATCTAGACGGAAATCCGTCTAGTTTGATCCAAACTAGACGGAAACAGAATAAACCAATCTACCTAGACGGATTTCCGTCTAGATGATCCAACCTAGACGGATTGTAGACCAACCTAGACAGAAATTTCCGTCTAGGTTGGTCATTTTTCTACTAGTGTACTTTTCACTTCAATTTTGTCTAACTTGACCCTAAAACTTTCAATGTTATTATAAAACTCTCATATTAATTATTAATAATACATAATACTATATTGATAGACAATTGCAAGTTAATAAATTATTTTGGAATGAATATAAAATATAGAATTATCCTAAAATTATATTGTGATACTCACATAGGAAAAGTAAAGAGTATTCTTGCATACATAAGTAAAAACATGCAATTTTAGAAATTTTTAGGATATCTAAGTGCATTAAGATATAAGTGGAGAGGTATATGAGTGTAACTTCCGTAAGTTGTAAGCTATTTATGTTTAATTAAGCCTATAAAGATTTGAATCCTTTGTTAAACACAAGCAATAGTATGTGATCCCTTTGATAAATAATATACATCATATAATATGAGGTAAGAGGTTTAGCTTATACTTATATAGTACAGAAGATGTGGAAAATTTTAAGCATCATATTTTGAATAATTCTCAAGATTTTGAATTATAAATAAAATTATATACTTTGCTTAGAATCATACTCCCTTTAAATGAGGAAGTTGTAGAAAAAACTTTCTATGGACTATATTACCCCTATTTTTTAAATATTATATTTTAATCCTAACTAAACTAAATTAATTATTATTATTAATTAATCATATTATATGCCACTTCAAGTTTGTCTTGGCCTCTAAAACTTCCAATGTTATTGTAAAACTCTCATATTAATTATTAGTAATGTCTAATAATATATAAATAGACAATGGCATTTTAATACATTATTAATAGAAAGAGTAGAAAATATGGAATTATCCTAAAATTATACAATTATATTCATATAGGAAATTACAAATATTATTCTTGCGTATAGAAGGTACAGACATGCAATTTTAAAAAACATTAGGATATTTAAGTGCAGCAAGATACAAGTGGAGGTATGTAATTGAAACTTTAATAAACTATAAGGTATTTAATTTAATTAAGCCAATAAAAATTTAAAGCCTTTGTTAACCACAAGAAATAGTATATGATCCCTTTGATAAAAATATTCATCATATAGTATGAAGCCAGATGATTAGCTTATATTTATATACTAGAGGGGATGTGGGAAAAATAAAGCATCATATCTTAAATAATCTTAAAGATTTTAAATTATTTCTGAATTTATATACTTTGGTTAGAAAACCTTAGAAAAGGCTTTCGAAGGACTACTACAAATTGTTGGGCATCATATAAATGCTGGACATATAAAATCCATTATAGTGGATTACAATAATCGGGTTTATGTAAAAAATATCTGGGTGTCATATAAGATAATACTCATACATAATATTATATTATAATCTATAATCTCATATATTGATGACTTTTAAACATAACAATTCGTGTCAAGATATATGTTTAGGATTTGGAAGAGCTGAGAGTGGAGAGATTTGAGATATGAATTGTGGCTTTTGTGACTCATGCATTAGTTTTGGTTTCCAAACACAACCCAATACCAAGCCCACAATCAAATTAAAAATTGACTGGATTTTGTTATACTAAACAATATTTTCGATAATGATCGATATATGGGAAAAAATCCCCATATAAGAGAAAACAATATAAAATCATAAATATTATCAAGATAAAATATTTAACCTTTTATATCAGTCGATATAGCGATATATCGGCTGATATTTCATATATTGGCTATAAGAGCAATATTTAAAGGTAATTTAACTATCATTTCCTTGATTTTAAATCTCCAAGAATTCTACATTATTCCCTTAAAATTTTAAAATTGCTTATAATTTAGGGACTAATATTGAATTATAAAAGACTTGAGGGACAAATATGCAAATAAGCTAAAATTAAAAGAATAGTTAATTTTTTAAAAACTCTCTCAACTATAGGGAATGTCTCAAAACAACCACTCAACTAATTTAATTTGACAGAGCGGGGGGGGTTAACATTTCCCCCATAGTTGAGGGGAAGTTTTCTAAAATTAACCCTTAAACAAAGCACAATTTAAGACACATGTGATATCAATCTTAGAAGAGTGGATTTTATAGCAAGTCTATCAGTATATCTGAAAATATTTTACTATAAAATTTGCAGAGAGAAATTTAATCTTTATTTGGGATGACTATGTGATCCTTATGGTTCTCCTTATTTTTTATGATTTGTAATAAATTATTTAACAAAATAAATTAAGCTGTTCATTTTATATGTCTCACCTTTATAAAGCATACAGTTTGGATATAAGTGTTATTATATTCTTTTAACTATTTAGCTTAAATTTTTGGATATTATTCAATATTGGATAGATCTATATTATTTTATTAAAATACAATCCATATGTGTACAAAATATGTTTAAATCATTCTCAAATTATATTTTATAGTTTTCTAAAATTAGAGAGTAATCATTTTGACAAATTAATTAAATAGTTGAGAAGATGTAGGAATATTATAATATTAGATTTTGGAATTGATCACATAATTTATATTTTCTTTCTTCATTGAATTTGCACATTATAACTTTAAAATTTCTATAGAAAAGTTTTTGAATATCTATAATACTCGGTCGCTAGATAATAGAAAGTGGAAGTAGACAATAGGTGCAAGTGATTTCTTTATAATTAAACAAAATCCTCTATGATTAGATAAACCTATCATTTTACGTTGATGAATTCAAGATTTATTTTTTATTAATAATAATAGTTTTTTAGATATTGGTGCTTACGTCATTAATATTTTATAATTATAATTCCAAATCATTAAATTTCTCTTAGAACATTAAAATTTTAAGACTTTAAACCTCACTAATTATGTGTAAGGTAAAGTGTTGAAACCAACAAGATTTTATATATTAAAATATCTAAAACTTTTTAATATATTATGATAATCATAAACTTTTTTGCAACTATGTTATAGTAAATTCATAAACTAAAAATCAACAATTATAATATTTGACCACGTGCATTGCACGTGCATTCTACCTAGTTCCCTTTAAAAGAGAGAGTTGTGGAAAAACTTTCTAAGGCCTATATTACACCTATTCTCTTTTGATATCACATTCTAATACTAACTAAACTAAATTAATTATCATTGTTAATTAATTATATTATATTGTCACTTTAAGTTTGCATAATTTGGTCCTTAGAACTTCCAACGTTATTATAAAACTCTACATTATATTGATTATTAGTAATGTATAATAATATATTAATAGATAATTGCATGTCAATAAAATATTTATGGAAAGAATAGAAAAAATAGAATTATCCTAAAATTATACCATGAAACTCACATAGGAAATTTACAAAAAACATTCTTATGTTTAGGTAACAAGACAGAAGGTACAAACATTAAATTTTAGAAAACATTAGGATATTTAAGCGCATCAAGATACATTATCTAAATTTTTAAAAAAGTCCAGCAAGATACAAGTGGAGGTATATAAGTATAATTTTGGTAAACTACAAGGTATTTAAGTTCAGTTAAGCCTAGAAAAGATTTGGAACCTTTGTTATCTATAAACTATAGTATATTATCCCATTGACAAATAATATTCATCATACAGTATGAGACAAGATGCTTAGCTTATATTTATATAGTAGAGGAGATGTAAAAAAATTAAAGCATCATATTTTAAATGAGTCTTAAGATTTTGAATTATTTCTTAAAATTATATACATCGCTTAGAAAATTTTGAGGGAGTTGTGGAAAAACTTTTTAAGGACTATATTACCCATGTTCTCTTTTGATAGTACATTCTAATACTAACTAAACTAAATTAAGTATCATTGTTAATTAATTATATTATATGTAACTTTAAGTTTGCATAATTTGGTCCTTAGAACTTCCAACGTTATTATAAAACTCAACATCATATTAATTATTATTAATGTATAATAATATATTAATAGATAATTACATGTCAATAAAGTATTTATGGAAAGAATAGAAAACATAATATCATCCTAAAATTATACCATGAAACTCATATAGGAAAATTACAAAGATCATTCTTATGTTTAGGTAACAAGACAGAAGGTACAAACATTAAATTTTAGAAAACATTAGGATATTTAAGAGCATCAAAATACATTATCTAAAATGTAAAAAAAAAGTTCAGCAAGATACAAGTGGAGGTATATAAGTATAATTTTGATAAACTACAAGGTATTTAAGTTCAGTTAAGTCTAGAAAAGATTTAAAACATTTGTTATCTATAAACAATAGTACATGATCCCATTGACAAATAATATTCATCATACAATATGAGGCCAGATGCTTAGCTTATATTTATATAGTAGAGGAGATGTGGAAAAATTAAAGCATCATATTTTGAATAAGTCTCAAGATTTTGAATTATTTCTTAAAATTATATAATTCGATTAGAAAACTTTAGAAGAGGCTTTTGAAGGACTACTACAAAGTGTTGGACATTAAATAAATATTGAAAAACTAAATTCCATGATATTGTGTAGCAAAAATCAGGGATATGTATGTAATATTGGGTGTCATATGAGTAAATATTCATACATAACGTGACATTGTAATATGTAATCTAACATATTAATGAATTTTAAACATAAGAATTTTCATCAAGATATATGTTTAAGATTTGGGAGAGCCTAGAGTGGAGAGATTTGGGAGAAGAATTGTGGCCTTTGTGGGTTTTGCAGGTTCTGATTTTATTTCCCAAACATGATCCAAATCTCAGCCCATAATCAAATAAAAAAACATGAATTTCTCAATATCTTCAAAGGGATATATCAGCCATATTTTTCGATAACAACCGATTTATCAAAAAAATTAACAAACAAAAGAAAATAATATAAAATATTACCAAGATGAAGTCTTTAACCTTATATATTGGCCGATATAGCAATATATTGGTCGATATTTAATAGAATGCCTATAAGAGTAAATATGTAAATGTTATTTAGATATTAGTTCCTTAGTTTTAAATATCCAAGGATTCTATATTTTTCCCACAAATTTTTAAAATTGCTCATAATTTAGGGACTAATATTAAATTATTAAAATTTTGAGGGATAAATTATAAATAACCATATTTTAAAAAGTGTTAATTTTTAGAAAACCCTCTCAACTATAGGGATTGTCTTAAAAAACCCACTCAACTGATTTAATTTGACAAAACTCCCTTATTATGTGGGGTGTTATAGATACCCCCTCTTAATTTTGGTGTAATTTTAGAAAACATCTCTCAACCATAGCGTATCTCATAAAACTCCCCTAATCTTTTACGCTTCTATCAACAAACCCCCTTAACATAGTTACTTCGATATGTGATTTGAAAAAAAAAGGCTCTCTTAATGAAAACAATTTTAATTAAATAGAAGCCCTCAACCGATAATAAAAGGATCACAACCAACTTATAATTTTTTCCCTCTATATCACCTCTTTTATCTGGCAAAAGCCAATGTAATTCTTTTATGATTGATTGATATTTTAGTCTTTCCAAGTCAAGTACTTGTCACATAATAGTTAAGACTTAATGATGTTAGTTTTGAGAGGTTAGGTTTAAGTGAGAAAAGTTTACTAGGGTTAATTCAAAAAATTTTAAGTTAAGATAGATTATCTACAAAACTTTGCAAGTGATTTACTCAGTCTTAAATGCTTTGCGCCGGGGGTGGGGGGGGGGTGTGTTCAGCACTCCATAGTTGAGGGGATTTTTTATAAAATTAACTCTTAAATAAAAGCACAACTTAAGGCACATGTGATATCAATTTTATAAGAGTGGAGCTTATAGCAAGTCTATCCCTTAATGAATAGGTTTGGGTTATCTGTCCTTAAATTTATCCTACACATCAACTCTAAAAATCTTTTGCTATAAGAATCTCTAAGAGAAATTTAATATTTATTTGGGATGGGTATATGATTGTTCTGATTCCTCTTGTCTTTTATAATTTGTAATAAATTATTTGACAAACTAAATTAACTTGTTATTTTATATTGTTCACATTCTTATAAGTTTATGAAGCTCATAGATTGGATATGACTATTATTGAAGATATTATATTCTTCTAACTCCTTAAGCTAAATTTTTGAATGTTGTTTGACATTAGATAGATATAAATTATTTTATTAAAATACAATCAATATGATTTCATAATATGTACAAATTATTCTCAGACTATATTTTATAATTTTTTGAAACCAGAGAGTAATCGTTTTAACCGATCAATTAGTATTTAGGAAGATGTAAAAAGAGTATAACATCAGATTTTGGAATTGATCACATAATCTATATTTTCTTTCTTGATTAAATTTGCACATTCTAACTTAGAAAATTTTAGAAAAGAATTCTTGAATATCTATAATACTCGATCTCCAGATAAAACAAGTGGAAGTAAACAAAAGTAATTTTTTTATAACTAAACAAAATCCTTAATAACTAGATAAAACCTACAATTTTCCTTAATAAACTCAAGAATTTATTATTTATTATTAATAATAGGTTTTTTCCATATAGGTCTCTTACATCATTAATATTTTGAAACTATACATTCAAATTATTATTTAATCTTAAATTATTAATATTTTAAGGCTTTAAACATCACTATTTCTCTGAAAGACAAAATACTAAAATCACACATAAAAAACATCCAAAAAAAATTAATATATTACGATAATTATAAAGTGTTTTACAACCATGTTATAGTAAATAAATAAACTTAAAGTAAATAATTATAATATTTGACCACGTGTAGTACATGTGCATTCCACTTAGTATCCATAAATGAGGAACTTACCAGGGCATCATATCCTCTACTTTTGTTTTTTCAGCATGATTAATTTCTCTAGTATGACCAAATTAAGTCAAAGTTAAACTTGATCACATTTACACTTTCTCTTTCGGAATTCTGAGATTTACAGGTTGACATAAGTTGTTTATGTTATTATTATTATTTTTATGCCCCATCATATAATCCTCTATTTTCATCAATTGTAAGTAGTTCAATGGTTAAAATCTTATTTTGGTGGAACGTTTGATGAGGTAGCTGTTGGGTGCCAACTGAAACTCTAAGTCAGATGCGGGTTTGAAGGTTAGGCCCAATCCTAGTAGTTTTCTTAGTGATCAGGTAAACTTGGCGGACAAGTTAGGATTGTGCCTTTGATTCTTTATATAACTTCATGAGAAAGACAGGGCTAGAGATCTATCATGATTAGGAGATCGAGTCTTATCATGATTAGAAATTTGAACCTATTCTAATTAGAAAGTTAGGCTAGACATAGGATTTTGGTTTCTTTATATATATTCTTTTACTGTTGGAGGACAAACCAAGAAGAGTAGAGAGAAGGAAAGAGAAAATATTCTTGTAATCAGAGTTTTAGAGAGTGCATCCGGGTTCAAGGGTATTGTGAGAGAGAGGGTTTGACAGTTTTTGTCTGTGTAAAAGATTGTAATTTTGAGGTGATAGTGAATTGATTTTGATCTCGTAGTTTTTTCCCTTTGAGGATTTTCACGTTAAATTTTGTGGGATTCTATTTGATGCGTTTGGTGGTTTTCGGAATTTTTGTGAGATCTAAAAACCCCAACAAGTGGTATCAGAGCGGGGTTCGACGGTTCATGGAGGTTTGACTGATACGCGATTGGTGAAGGTGTCAGCGATCGAAGCGTGGTGATCGGCATGGGGGGAAGCACTGTAGTAGGGAATACTGTAGCGACAGCGGGAACACTGTTCACGTGGGTGAGGGTTTGTTTATAAACTATTAAATCAAATCCGACGGTGCAGATTGATTTGCCTTTTGATCGAGGATTTGGAGGTGGATTTTGGTGATCTAGGAGTTATTCCTAGGGTTTTTCGACATGCTGAGTTCATTTTTAATGTTAGTTTTATCAAATTCAATATCTACAGTAACTTATTTGAATTTTGATTATGGTTAGAGGATGATGATTTCTTCGGGTCCGAAGTTCGATATTCCGCTATTCAACGGCAAGACAAATTTTGCTGTGTGACAGTGCATGATTCAAGATATTCTTATACAGTAGGGTGTTGATCATGCTTTGGAGGAGAAGAAACCTGAAGGAAGCTCGAGGGGATTTATGCATCAAAGTCGATGACCAACCGATTGTATTTGAGGATGGAGCTTTATTCATTAAAGATGGAAGAAGGTACTACAATTCAAGATCACATCAATGCTTTTAATCAGCTAGTTTTCCAACTTATGAATATTAATGAGAAGATTAAAGAAGAAGAGCAGACACTACTCCTATTATCTTCCTTGCCGAAGTCATACAAGCCGTTAGTTCAGACGATACTTGCAGGGAAGCAGACTTTAAAGTTCGACATGTGACAGCACTCCTATGTGAGAATGAAAGAATGATGGGAAAGGAGAGTGCATCTAATAGTGGTGAGAGTGCACTATCTTTTGAAGGTTCTAATAGATAGAGGAGTAAGGTAAGATGTGACAGTTATCGAGGAATGTCAAAATCTCAGGCCTGAGATGACAACGAAAAGGAGTGCTATTATTACGGAGAGAAGGGTCACATTCAGTTCAGATGTTCCCAGATGCGAGATGATTTGAAGAGTATTAGATATATGAAGCTTCAAGAAAATGAAAAGAAGGCGGACTCCTCGGTGGTTGTGTGTGATGAATATGTGGTGTTGTTGAAGCAGAGTACATGTACTGATACGAGTAACACTTGGGTGTTAGATTCTGCAGCCTCTACGCACGTTTGCAACAACAAAAATTATTTTGACATATTAAAGACAGATGAATAATTTGACGACGTGATTGTTGGAAATAACGAGAAGATGAAGGTTGAAGGTGTTGGAAGTGTCCGATTCAACCTTCATAGTGGGAAGGTTGGAATTTTTTATCATGTGAGATATATGTCGTCATGTGATGTTAATTTAATTTCATTGGATGAGATGGCATCACGTGGGTACAAGTATGTGGGTGAAGGAGAGTGGTGTAAAGTGTATAAAGATGATGATTTAATTTTACGAGGGAGGAAGAATAACAATCATATTTGCTATTTAGATGGGCGATCTGTTAATGGTGTAGATGACTCTTTTCAGACTCTTGTCCACAATGGAGAGGTGAAGAACAAGAAGAAGAGATTGAGTTTTTCTGAAGTCGTTAGGACATTTGAAGATTTTTCATCGAGTGAGGATATGTTGGGTACCAACTCAAACTCCAAGTCGGATGCAGGTTTGAAGGCTAGGCCCAATTCTAATAATTTTCTTAGAGACCAAGTTAACTTGGTGGGCAAGTTAGAATTGTGTCTTTGATTTTTTGTATAACTTCATAAGAATTAGATAGAGCTATAGATCTATCATGATTAGGAGATTGAATCTCATCATGATTAGGAGTTTGAATCATTTTCTAATTAGGAAGTCAGACTAGAGATAAGATTTTGGTTTCCCTATATATGTTCTTCTATTATTGGAGGAAAAACCAAGGAGAGTAGAGAGAAGGAGAAATGCAATATTCTTGTAATCAGGGTTTTAGAGGGTGTAACCGGGTTCAAGGGTATTATGAGAGAGAGTGTTTGACAGTCTTTATCCGTGCAAAAGAATGTAATTTGGAGGTGTAGTTGATTGATTTTGATCAAGTGGTTTTTCCCTGTTGAGCGTTTTCACGTTAAATCCGTGTGATTCTATTTGCTGCGTTTAGTGGTTTTTGGGATTTTTGCGAGATCTAAAAATCCCAATAAAAGCAATCAGGAAGAACAAGAGATCTTACTCTAATTAACTATCAGAGTTTTTCTTCTCTATTGTTTTCCCTGTGATATACTCTAGCTTATGTCAAACTATGATTTGGTGGGATTATGACTGCATTGCCTTATTATATTATTAGCATTTTGGATCTTTGGTTGTCAACACATAAGCTTTACCCTTCAAAGTAGAACTTTCTATCTTGTATTTTGTGTTATTGGTTATTTTTGTGCTCGAAAGAGGGAATGAGAGCTATATATATTTCAATTGAGCTGGCAATTTAGGGGTGCTAAACCTTATCCGTATCCGAGAAAATATCCATCACCGTATCCGTTAGGATATAGATATGGTTACTCAAATCTATAACCGATAGGATATGGTTTTGTAGTGAAATATCCGTATCTGTATTCGAAATATCCGAATACATACTAGTCATACTCTTACTATAGTTTTGATTCTTAGATTATAGATTTGTAGTTAATTTTGATGATCAAAATATCTAATCTTAACTTTTCAATTATAATGGACATATTAACAAACTCTTTTGTATCACATGAACTATGTTTTTCTCAATACTATCTAGTTTTCTCAAATCTGTTTTGTATCTGCATGCATATCCGCTTATATATCCGCATGTATATCCGTAACTGTATCCGATTTTAGCGGATATGGTTATAATTTTTTCTTACCGAGGTATATCCGTATCCATATCCGTATCCGAGATGAGTAAGCGGATACGGATATGATAAGCATCATATCCGAACCTAATGCACCCCTAGCTGGCATTAGCCGTAACACTTTTAACTATTGGGGCATATATCGGCTCAATGGTTCTAACTGTTAGGGTTAATGTTTTTATTTTTTAAGTGAAAAAGAAATATTTACTTGGTTAAACTCGTTGGGGTAATTTTTACAACTGTTGGGGCTAAGTCAGCCCCAACGCGACTTGGCCCTTAACAGACCTTTTTCAGCCCTAATGGTGGTAACAATTGGGGACATGGTTTGCCCCGACGGTTTTAACTATTGGGTAGCCCCAGTTTGTAGTAGTAATTCCTTACCAGTTAGATATTTTTTTCCTAATTCTGGTAACGTTTTGATATATTTTCTGAGCCAAATAAGCAATTAGATCCAAAATTTTACTGCCGGTGAATAAATTTGTAAATACTCACGTGATACTAGTGCTGTCTTATTTTTGAGGAAAGTGCCGGAATATCATTTGACAAGTTGGTACAAGGATTATAACTATGTCCAAATATATGCAAGAATGTTGAGTCTACTAGAATGATGTAAAACAGTGTTGGAAGTTGTTTACAAATTCATCCTTAAATCGCAGCAGGGACATCTAATTTAGACTATAATGGTCAAACGGGGATATCTTCTTGATCTACCTTTCACTTTCTAACAAATATGAACAAATTTTTTAAACAGACCCATTCCAACTTTTTATTTTCAAAACCGACTCTTTTTTTTTTATTTACCAAAACCGACCCGATTTTGTGATTAGCAGACTAATCACCTTCCTAAATAGTCGGGGTTGGCAACCCCGACTATTTAGGACATTAATTTTTAGGGTTTAATGCTTCTAATTAGGGTTTAACACCGTCCTAAATAGTCGGGGTTGCCAACCCCGACTATTTAGGAAGGTGATTAATCTGCTAATCATAAAATCGGGTCGGTTTTGGTAAATAAAAAAAAAAGAGTCGGTTTTGAAAATAAAAAGTTGAAATGGGTCTGTTTAAAAAATTTGTTCATATTTACTATATAGTAAACAGATGTCATGAGTTGTAGGAATGCGATAATAACAGATGTTTTGGTCTTTATTATTTTGAAAATAGTACTCGTCGTTTCTACTATTAACAATTTTTTTAAGCTTTTTTATGTGACACGCTATTTTCCTCATAAAAAATGATAGAGGCACACCTCCAACCATAACTCCAACCACACTATCTCTCTTATTTGCTACAGTACACCGGCCCCACATAGGATTTTAAAATTTTAAAATCTCATGTGGGGCCCGGTGCACTGTAGCAAATAAGAGAGTGAGTGTGGTTAAGGTTGTGTTGGAGGTATGCCTATGCACTTTTCCTATACTAGTGAAGAGGGAATCACACGAGGAAGTAGCAAGTTCTTTACTCCTTCAAATGTCGTTGCTGGATCTTCGAAGCCATCGGATTGTGATCTCCAACAAAACTGCAGATTTCTGAATCAAGAAAAATAAATAAATTAAAGATAAAAAAGTTCAGGTAGAAATAAATGCAAAACCCTAGAGATTTTGCTATCTGATGAATGAAGAGAGAGAAAGCTGGAAAAGAACGAATTTTACGAGAGAGGGAGAGAGAAGATGAGAATTGGGGGGAGGTATTTATAGGTGTTGTGGATATTATTAATTAGAGTTTCTATCCTAATAAAATTTCTAAATCCAATTAAGGGTCGGCTTTGCTTTGACTTCTAGAAATTACGTATTTGCCCCATTTATTGTGAAATTGCCCCCACAAACTCGCATATTGGGCATGTCTACTCCTCCAAGTTAATAATGTTGGTCACATGACCGAAGAAAACTTATTGGATTATTGAAATATCTAAGAGGTTCGTGGTTTTGGAAATGATGATGTATATACTTTGCCACTGAAGGCTATTGATCTTGAGAGTTTTCAGAGTTTGGATCAAGGACCTCTCGGATTTCTTCAAAAAAGTTCTAACGGATGATAGAAAAAGGGTTTTAGGAGTGAACATGTTAATTCTTTTGGTCATTAATATATCTTAGATCTATTCGGATAATGATCTTTTGATCTTAAAAAAATCGGGCAATGTCAAAATTTTCAATACTTTTCAAGACACTAGTATAACGCACGTGCTTTGCACATGGACATTATTTGTATTTAATATTATACTAGTATGCCATACGTGCGTTGCACGTGATGCATAGCATTTAAATATTTGAAGACCAAGTAATTTTTTACTTATCAATTTTATAATTATTTATTAAATTCATTCTTCACATTAAACATATGCTAACTGCACATTGCCTATAGTTTTAAACAATCATCCACTAAATAAGTTTTCATATGCAAAGAAATTCTAGGTTTCACAATTTTCCCATCAGGACCTGATATCATTCCGTAAGCATACAGACTGTGGAAAATAATTTTATGATCAAAATTTCATAGGCAGATTGAAATCATCAATTTCAATATTATGTGTCTGGCTTTTGGAACTTGACATTTGAGCCGAAGATAATACAAGTGCATGCTATGACGCAAAGCTTTCTCGCAAAGCTTTCTTCAAACTCATAGGATAGTGGCCGGTTTTGAATTTTTTATTGAGTTCTCTTGCTTTGGCTACTCATGATGAAAAACATTCAGGGGAACTTAATTTGCAACAATATACGTGATGGTGATATCACGTGCAAATTTCTTTTAGTGTTGAACCATAGAATATATTCCTTATCTACCACATGTTCTCTCTTTGACCAGTTATGGTCACATTTTCATAATCCTCGGCTGATGATTTATTTTAGCAAAATACAACATCCTATCTTTTACCTGCATATGGATATAACCAAAGTTAGGGCCTTATTATACCACCTAATAAAAAGAAAAAAAAAGATCACTGATATTGACCAACCACGGTCTCAACATGACCAGCTGCAATGATTAAGATTATGTTACCAAGTTGTTGCATTCTTAAAAATATATATGAAGATAAAAAAGAGTAAGATGATTAAATCTGTACGTGGAAGGTTAACAACTTTGTTTGATTTAGAGTCAGCAGTAGGATTGTAACCCTAAAGAGTGCAGAAGAAAAATAAATATGTGAGATGTAACAATTTCGAAGGGTGAAATACAAATAGTTTTTTTAAAGATAGAAAATGAGAACAAATAAAAACAAACAACACACAATGCTTATGTATTAGTTTTCACTGAAATTATGGAGACGCTCAGTAAAACCTTTTCGCAAGAAAAATGTAGAACATTTTCTTTTTTATAGATGATCTTCAAAGAATTTGACATATTTTGCATGTACAAAAAGGAAAAATGCCAAGTTATACCTTCGGAAATACTAAACTGAAGATTGAGTGCTTGGTTTCTAAAGATTGAGAACAAATAAAACCCAAAGTAGACAAACAACAATCAAAGTTTTTGTATTAGTTCACTGAAATTAGGAAGACGCTCGCTAAAACCTTTGCGCAAGAAAAATGTGGAACATTCTCTTCTTTATATCTAATCTTTAAACAATTTGGCATGTACAAAAAGGAAAAATACCAATATATACCTTTTAGAAATTCTCAAGTGAAGATTGAGTGGTACAAACAAGCAAGCTGCCAAGTCTCAATTTCGTAGTTGAAATTTAAGAACAAATAAATATATCACGAGTAGGAGGTAGGCAAAATAGATGTTCACTCATATTAATAGCTAATTCTATATTGTTTGACACTTCGCTCTCTCTCTCTCGCATATATGAAGATTGAATATCCAATAATTGTAGAAAAAATTTTGAGTTAGTGTAAATCAAAGAAATGCAAGTAATATGCTCCGAGTTTAAACAAAGAAATTTTTCAAACCCTTGGAACACACTCCATATCCAATGACTTAAACTGGCTCCTGAATTGCTGAGCCTCGCTGCAATATCTAGACATGTTCTCATTCCTGGTTTGCCAGTGCCCTTGCACCTATATTAGAAGTGAGTTTATTACTAAGGGAAAGTGCGCACATATGAAATGAACAACACAAAGGTGAGCCAACTAAACATTATATACTGCATAATCCAAAAATAAATCAAAAAAGAAATTAATTAATTGTTTGAAATTGCAAAATTTATGATGTCGTTAAGTTTACTACTCCAATAGAGCAATGGCCAAAAAAAAAATTAACATTGATAAATTTCAAAAAAAAAATTGGATAGCCAACTATTCGCTTATCCATCTTTTAATTTAGGACCACAAAAAATAAACATTCTAACATTAATTTTAAATTTTCAAAAAATAGAAAATTCAGATACCTGATTATGGACAAGTTGGGAATCACCCTAACACGTATCTGATTATAACCCATAACAAATGCAGTCTTACATCTTTCCTTTCAATAAGCACATTTTCCCCCCTTAAATTCATTGTGAAGATCACTCATTCTAGAAAGGTCACAATTTCAGGATGCTTTAACATAATAGTGATCCTTAAACATGTTAGCATACTCTCCAACAACCTTGTTAATCTTCAAGGGTAAAATTCACTAAAGAGGATTAGAGAATTGACGAATTATATTCAGTCAATTTGATTGCAAATCTCGAGACAAGTAATAACTAAACAAGACCTGTATAAAAACAACTGAAAGAAATTCAAATTACATGGTGAAAAGTTTTAAATATTTTTTAGAAAGTGATGCAGAAAATACTAAAGAAAAACATTTATACAAGGAAATGAGTTCCTTTGATGAAAGCAATGAAGAACTAAATGAACAAAATCGAAAATGTACTTAAGGTTGTGACATCAAGGTAAAAGCACCGTATAGAAGTTCAACAAAATAACATACCATACGATACTTGGGTACTTCTGCAAGAGCTATGAAATAACTATCACTGCTCAAATGATTTTTTCCATGAAGAGTACTTTCTTAGAACCTCCTTGCATATGTTTTCCTCAGTAGCAAAATAATGTTAATGCGAGTTCTATGTTTGTTACATGTGGTGACTGTATGAGCAAAAACGCATGGTGTACGTATACATAAAACTTGTCACATTATAGCACCTCAGTAGCAGAAAATTGGAGTACTTATCCATGTCGATGAAGATATTTGTACAGTCCCTGGAAATACAAATAAATAAACCTTTCTACAACTAAAAAAACGTATATTGAATACATTTTCCTTGCAACAAAAGGATAATTGTTTTAGAAACTATTTCCACTTAATTGTCTTTGATTAACAACTGGACATACTGAGTGACAAGGTACAAGAGGTATGGAGCAGTATGTAAATAATAGAGACAAGAAGAAGCACAGTACATGGATTTATTTTGTAATCACACATCATAGCTGGCCTCACACTAAATATAAGTCACATTGCTGAGACGAAAACACTTCAGCAAGGAGTGTTCTAAATGTTAGACATTAGGGCCATGGTAGATAGGAAAACTCCATACTCTATATATACACTATGTTCTACATTCATATAGAACATGACAGACATATTCATAATGTATCATTCAACTATAAGTTGGATATGAAAAAAGGAGGATGTTGCAGCTTGTCCAATCAATCTTTAATAGCAACAGTTCTAATTCAGAATGAATCAAATTTCATCTTAAGCACTGTACCATGAGACAAGGATTATGTATATAGATAAAATAACCTATAAATTGTTAGGCTGACCTCTTTGCTCGTCCAAACATAAAATGCACCTTCTTTCTTTCTTGAAGCACCTTCGTGTTCAACACTATCAGCATCTACTGCAGAAAATACTTCACCCTCTGCTCCAATCATATCTCTCCTTAAAAAAAAATCAAGAATATCATGTGCCACTGATGAATAAAAGATGTCTTTGGTGATTGAAAATGTATCCAGATAAGCATTAACAAGCTGCCCTTGGTCATACTACATCTTTTCAAAATGCGGGACTGCAAGGAGGGAGTAGTCATCAGCAACAAATGGAAGGACCAGTAAGATTCAACATATGTTGCTATTACAGGATAATCACATATAGTCATCAGCAACAAATGGAAGGACCAGTAAGATTCAACATATGTTGCTATTACAGGATAATCACATATCATCAATCAGATATTAACAACTGTTAACCACCTATGTCAAACCTTGTGCACACTCACATTGAAGCAAAATAGGAGGACTAAATTCTTAAAACCATGTAATGTGATATGTTGGTTTTTCTAAAAGCAATCACCAGATGAGAAAAATTATGAATTGCTCATTGAAGAGACTAAAAAGTAGATGATGTGCAAGGAGATATCACTATTTATTGTTCATGGTCAGATGAAAACTACAACCATCTCAACTTGATTCCATTACACTCACTCTGCTTAGTTCCACACTACTTGAAGGACTTGTTTCCTTACTTTTTTTATTAACAGAGATTGGAGGGATTTGAAACCAGCGATTACAATGTTTCTACCTTAAAATTTTAGATGCACTTTGATTATGATTGCAAACTCCTTTCAAAAGATCGCCACTTGACATATAGAGCTGCAGATACATGAACCACACACACACGCATCCCCATACAAAGATGTACACAGCGCAACTTTTACCCAATAAGGAAATTACATGTTCTGACAAAATTGTGTCCTTACATTACGTTTGTGTTAGCATTCACACATGTATGCAAGCATATCAAGCAGATGTTAAGGTACAGATACGATAGTCTGGGAATGGGAAATAGATGGAGAATGTAGAGTGAAACATCTCAATGTGAAGAACCTTGAAGTTCCACATGTACAAACAAAAAGACAATACCTTAAAGAGTTTAAACTGTGTATACTCCAGCAAACGTACGAGTATAAACTGTGTTAATGGCGAGTCGAAACCCTAGGATGGACGCCGGTCAACGCGTAACCTTAGGTCAACGCCAGTCAACGCGTTGCAAACAAAAGTCAACGCTCGACGATCCAAAACCCTAAGGGTCAACGCCGATCAACGCGTAACCCTAGGTCAACGCCAGTCAACGCGTTGCAACCAAAGTCAACGTTTGACGATTCAAAACCCTAAGGGTCAATGCCGGTCAACGCATAACCCTAGGTCAACGCCGGTCAATGCGTTGTGACAAAAAGTCAACACACGGTGATCCAAAACCCTAAGCCAGCATAATGTGGCGGAGGTAGTTCAAAGTCAACTCAATGACACTAGCCAAATTCAAAAGAAAAAAAATTATAATAAGGTAATAAGAATAATTGATACTCATACTTACAATTGGAAATAAACACCTTCTTTGCTCCATTAAAATTAAAATTGAAGCAGGACGTATTTATAGAATCACAAAATAACGTAAATTCCTAGGCAATTCTTACCAATTATAGTAACGCACGAATCTGAGGGAAGGACATATACATTGTACGCTTGAAAACGGAAGAAACGGAGGAATCTGAAGTGAGGAGGAATCTAAAGTGAGGAGGCCGAATGTTGAATTAATTTAGAGATAGATAGAGGGAGAGGGGCAGGAGAGAGAGAGAGAGAGAGAGAGAGAGAGCGGATTAGGAAGTGAAGAAGGAGAGTTGGGCGTTATCGATGAGAGAGGGAGAGGGGCAGGGGAGAGGGCGGATAACGAAGGGAAGAAAGAGAGGCGTACTCATTTAATAAACAAAAATTACAGGGCAGGGGAGAGGGCGGATAACGAAGGGAAGAAAGAGAGGCGTACTCATTTAATAAACAAAAATTACAGGGAAATGGCTAAATAGAGGTAAAAAGGATTAAAATATAGGGTAAAATTAGAATTAAGAAATTTATAAAGGGCAAAATGGGTATGCAAAAGTTTTGACACTTGTTTTCTCTTTTAGAAGAAGTATAGATTATTTAATAAATTATATATAAACATTCTACAAAGTTATTTTATTTATGGTTAAAAAAATTAAGTGATACTATTATTAGTGCTTAAACTATTATTAAAATACATTTAATAGTTATTTAAATTTGTTTATTATTATGTTATTAAACAATTTATTTAAGAGTATAATTATTAAATAATAATGTAATCGTTAGTTTAAGTAACACTTTTGAAATAATTAATTTTTTTATATTATTAAATATTTATTTTATGTACATATTTTATTATAATATCTATTAAATAATGACAATAATTTTTAATATCATATGACTTTATGTTGTAAAGAATATTACATTATTCAATAATTAATATCATCTTAGTAATAAAAATTGGATGGTATAAATTAAAAATACAATTATTTAGGAAAAATACTTTATATAAACATATTGGATCCTTGAAATTTATGAGATAATTACTTGCCAACAAAAAGCGCATGTCTCATTAATTTTAAGGATCTAATATTTTTATATTAAGTAATTTTCCTAAATAAAAGTATTTTAGTTCATAACATCCAAATTTTATTACTAAGACGATATTATAATGTCGAAAAAGGTAATGTTCCTTACAACATAAAGAATCAATCCCTATTTATACTATTATTAATAATTATAATTATGTACAGTAATTTATTAAATAAATAATTTTTACTATTTTATTATAATTAATAATTATTTCTAATGATTTATAATATATTTATTAATTTTATCATTGTTATAAATTATTAATATATTCTAGTGAATGACTAAATATTTTGGGAAAAAGAAGAGAAAAATATATGTCTTAGAAATTTCAAGGGTCCAAACATTTTTATGTAAATCAATTTTCCAAAATAAAAATATTTTTGATTTATAAAGTCTAAATTTTTATTACTAAGATGATATTAATTATATATCGAACAATGTAATATTCTTTACAGATTATACTATTAATGATAATTATAATTATGCACAATAATATATTAAATAAATAATTTTCACTATTTATATAATTAATAATTATTTATAATAAATTATCATATATTTATAAATTTTATTTTCATGATAAATTATTAATATATTTTAGTGAATGACCATATATTTTTAGAAATTGAAGAGGTGCATAGTTAATAAGAGGTTATGGATCATTAGCTTTATAAATAGTGGTATAATTATGAGTTATAAAAAAATTGAGAGGGTAAAGAAGGAAATTAAAAGTTTTAACATAAGTATTCTTTTTTATAAATAGTATAGATATAGATTAATCATATATCAAAATCAAACAATTCTCTCATTAATGTTGTTACTATATCTTTTCTCTCCCCTTCCCCCTTTTCCGACTCTGTAGTTATCCAGTCCTCTCTCTCTAATTTTCGTGTGACGCACGGGAAACAAACTAGTTTCCTAATCTACCTCCTCCCAATATATATCTTGTAAAAATTTTATGTTAGTGATGAAGGACGACGTAATGAATGATCTTACATGGGCCTAAATCAACTAAGGATCTGTTTGGATGGACATAACTATTAGAAGTAAAAATTGGATCAAAGATGTAACTTTCTCAATTATGAAGTAGAAAGTAGCGGAAATAGTACTTATTTTATTTGTTTCATATATTTTTAGAAGTAACGGAAATAGTACGTCTTCTTTTATTTATTTGTTTGTTTGGATAGAAATTGGATATATTATTTAAGTTCATCTGCTCTTGGTAAATCTCTAATTTAAATGGACCCCACTTTTTATCCGCTTTCTCTCTACTTCTGAGCTTTCAAGGGCGGGGAAAAAATCTAGAAAGTAAGAGTGTCACCTAGACGCCACATCTGTCTTTATGGAAATAGCTGAAGTAGTCTTTTCGGAGAAACAAATATAGTTTTTTGCTTGAAGTAGGAGAAACTTCCTCTACGTTAGTTACTTCTTTACTACTTTCGTGCAAACAAACATGTCATAAGAATGATTTTCTCTCTCTAATGGCACATCTTATTTAAGTTTTAGTAATCCCGCATAACTTACTGAAACTATCAATTCAATGCGGTCATTTTCGTTTCACTAATCTATACAGAAGCGGAATGGTTTACACCATTGAGCAACTACAATTTCCAAATTACTCCACCAACCTCCTGTGAATAGGGGTGAAAAGGGTTCGTATAGGACTCAAATATAATATTTATCATATTTACGATTATGGATACGAATGATACATTGGTAAGAAAAATTTATATACATATGCGCTAAAATTTGATACAGATACAAATGTGGATATACATGTGAATATATATGTGGATATGCATACAGATACAAAATGAATATGAGAAAAAAAAGTAATATTAAAAAATATATAGTTCATATAGTGCAAGAGATTTCATTAATATGTTTATTATATTTGAAAATCAAGGATTGAATTTCTTGATCATCACAATTAGTCAAATTCATTAATCTAAATATTGAAACAATTACATCTTTACGATGAATATATTTTCGGATATTTCAGCTATGGATCCGGATATTTCACTATAAAATCATATCGGTAACAACATCTTATTGGTTATAGATTTGAGTAACCATAACAATATCATAACGGACACCGTTATGGAAATTTCCTCAGATACGGATACATTGTACTGTCCCTGTTAGAACGTTATTCGTGTAGAACATTATTCGTGCAATATCTCTTGTTTGATTAATAACAAACTCTTATTTGCTATTAATATGTTTGTGTGATGATATATTTCAGGTATAAATAGATACGAGCAAGTCACGGTTCAAAAAGATGTAAAAATCAACACTAATGTTGATTTCAGTCTTTGAACCATCGATGGTCAAATCAAGTCATTGATGGACTATAGGAAAAAATCAGAGAAAATAAACCTCATTTTCGAACCATTGATGGTCTACAATTGACCATCGATGATTGTAAAGACCTTAGATTGACTATAGTCAATAATCACAAAAATTCAAAAAAAAATTTCACAATCGATGAACTATAGTTAGCCATCGATGATCATTAATGGACCATCGATGATCATGATCCACCATCGATGGTTGCAAAGGATTTTGACAGATTTTAAGTTTTAATCTCAGCCGTTCGATGATTAATATTATCTCCTATTTGGACTCTGATTAGGCATATCTTTCCTATGCTATCAAGATCTATTTAAATGGGAATTGAGGAAGAGAACAATTGAACAAGAAGAGAGAGGAAATTGCATAAAAAGACAGATATTGTTCTAGAGTTTGTGGGAGAGTTTGATTTGAGGATTCAACCCCTGAAGCCTCGTTCAACTTCTTCTCTTCGCACTCATCATCAAAGGATTATTTCAACGAGGAGAAGTGCTATTTGTGTTTGACTTTAACAACACTTCTTCATGGATCTTTATCGTCATCGGTTTGAAGGGTGGTTTATTAGAAGGGTTGTAACATCTTTCTAGTTGTGCTTTGAATTATTTTGGGTTGGTTTTGTATTTCAAACTTGTAAGTTTGACGGCGTAGCTTAAACCATGGTAATTGAGGGTTGGCGTATTCAGGTCAGGTCAATTGAGGGTATGGCTAGCTAGGGCTAGGTTTCTTCTTGTCATTGTGAAGAGTGAGGTTTGACGACCGATTTCGGGTAAATTACACGATGCGGTCTTTGAAGCCTACTGAAGCGAATTGTGTTTCAGGTGAACTCTGGTTATAGTGAGGAAGGCCCTTCGCGAGAAGAAAGAGTGAACATAGGATTTTAATCCGAACCACTATAAAAATATCATGTATTCTTGTGTTAGTTTGCTTTTATTTTTTCACTTATTATATTTCTGCTGCTTATGTTGAGTTAGTCGAAAAAATGGTAGCAATCCTATTTTTCGCCCCTCCCCCTTCTGTTCTTGCATCCCAGTTCCAACAACCCCTACATGTGAATGGTATAAATAACCTCATTTATGAGTGTGTTTTGGTAGAATCTTGACTAAAAATCTCAAATAAATTTTATACTTCTAGAAACAAAAGTGTGAGATTTCATATTCCTCATCAATCTTAATAGCAATTAAAAAAAAGAAAAATCAAAAGACCTGACACTTTATCTCAAGTAGTGTCTCAAGTAGTTCATAAATAATATGGGGATTGTAGTCTCCTAGTATTATCAATGGTGGAATTATTTTGTTATTGAAACTCCTCCCTCTTTAGAGCTTCGTATACATAGATGGTCTTTTATTAAGTTATTTGACTTTGAATACAATAAAGTGTTGTGCGCGGCGGAAGCTTCTTGTGCAACACGAACAATAACTCGAGATAAACCACAACCAATAAGTAAAACACAACCACAGCAAGAACAAACGATTTATGTGGTTCGGCAAGTTGCCTACGTCCACGGGGCAAGGAGGGGGGGGAGTTCTTACTATTAGAAATCAGAGAATACAAGTAGAGTTACAAATCTCACCGATCAAACCCTAAAACAAAGCTCTAGATCTCTCACAACTCTCCCACAATTGGATGCAACAATCCTCTCTCAAAGGCAACGGTCGACCGCTGCGGTCGACCGCCATCAGCTCCGAATCCCACTGGCCTTCGTGCACGTTCGCGGTCGATCGCGACGGTCGATCGCCAGTCTGCCTGGCTGATTCTTCTGTTGTTTCCTGTATTTCTTCAATTCTCCACCTCGGCGAATGTTTCCACCAAAACTGAGCCGACACCAAATCATTCAATAGTCCCTCAACAAGTTAGGGAACCAAACTAGAGCTAAAACACGATCTCCCCCCATCTGAATCAACAGATCAAACCGACTGCATCTAAAAGACTACCTACGTATCCTCTTGCCCAAGGAATCAAGCCGAACGTAGTCCACCCAAATGGCCTCCAAAGGCCTCAGCACTGAAGGATGTTCAAAAGCTTCAAACAATGACCAAATTTTACTCCTGAAACAACTTTGGTCAACATATCTGCAGGGTTGTCATTCGTGTGGACCTTCTCCAATATGACATCTTCATCATCCAAAACGTCACGTACAAAGTGGAATCTGACGTCGATGTGCTTCGTGCGCGCATGATAAACCTGGTTCTTCGCCAAATAGATAGCCGGTATGCTATCACAATATACCCGAATGGTTTCCTGAGCGATCCCCAAGTCCTCCAATAATCCACGTAATCATAAAGCCTCCTTAATAGCTTCATTTACTGCCATATACTCTGCCTCCGTAGTAGAGAGAGCCACTGTGGACTGAAGTGTGCATCGCCAACATACAGGTGCACCTACCAATGTAAAAGCATAACCTAAAGTAGACCAGCGTTTGTCAAGATCTCCAGCATAATCTGAATCCACATATCGAATACAATCCTGCCCATTCTTCTTATCCTTCTGGAATACTAAACCAACATCTACGGTGCCTAGAACATACCGTAGAATCTACTTCACGGCCTCCCAATGATCCTTCCCGGGATCGTGCATGTATCTCGTTACCATGCTCACGGACTGTGATAAATCTGGCCTCGTACACACCATCGCATACATCAATCTATCTACTGCACTGGCATATGGGACCTTCGACATATAATCTCTGTCCTCAACTGAAACAGGTGACATCAATACTGAAAGCTTGAAGTGGGGAGCCAATGATATGCTAACTGCTTTTGTATTGCCGTGAAAGCTGAATTTCTTCAACATCTTCTGCAAGTAGCTCTTCTGTGTAAGTTTCAAACTCCCTTTCACCCTGTCTCTCTCGATCTCCATACCCAATATCTTCTTTGTCTCTCTAAGATCCTTCATCTCAAACTCGGATGACAGCTCATCTTTCAACTTTCGAATAGCCGAAGAATTCCTGGAAGCAATAAGCATATCGTCAACATATAAAAACAAATATATGTCCTCACCATCATGTAGCTTGTGCATATAAACACATGGGTCATATGGGCTCCTTGTGTACCCTCGGCCAATCATAAAACCGTCGAATCTCTTATACCACTGTCTTGGTGACTGCTTCAAACCATAAAGAGGCTTCTTCAGCTTACAAACTAAATCTTCCTTTCCTACAGCTTTGAATCCCAAGGGTTGTGTCATGTAGATCTCCTCATCTAAATCACCGTGTAGAAAGGATGTCTTCACATCCATCTGGACCAAATCCAAATCCAACTGTACTGCCAACGCTAATAAAATTCGTATCGACGAATGCTTCACAACGGGTAAAAATACCTCGTTGTAATCAATGCCCTCAAGCTGTGCATATCCCTTAGCAACCAATTTGGCTTTGAACCGAATGTCCCCAATAGAAGATCCCTCCTTCTTCACATATACCCACTTGCAACCAATAGATTTCTTACCCTTAGGTAGATGTGCAAGTATCCAAGTGTCGTTCTTCTGAAGAGACCGCATCTCCTCCTCCATAGCTTCCCTCCACCTGATCGAATCGGGGGTAGACTCTGCCTCCCTGAATGTGGCTGGAACCATATCATCAACGACCTCCATTGATAATGCATATGCGACCATGACATCATTATACCTAGCTGGCCGACGAATCTCTCTCCTCGGTCTATCTGCTGTAATGGACCCCTGAACATAACCATGTTCCTGAGTCCTATAATCCACTGTATCCTCTATCTGCCCGGCTGTCATCTCATCTCCTCCTAGTGTCACCTCTGTAGGAGCCTCAATGGATACAGTACTCTCTGAAGTGAGTGGAGTCACATCATCCTCCACCTGCTGCGATACCTCTCTTGTATGGTCTCCCTCCACCTACTGAGGGGCTCGAGGCCTCATCATGTACGCCTCGTCAAATGTGACATCTCTACTAATAACTATCTTCTTGTTCTGTGAATCCCATAACTTGAAGCCTTTGACTCCATCTCTAAATCCCACAAAGACTGTTTTCCTTTCTCTCGGATTTAATTTACCATTACTGACATGATAATAAGCTGGACACCCGAATATCCGAAACAACTCATAGTCACTAGTCACCGAACCAAACTAATGCTCCAAAGGAGTCTTCCCGTCTATCACAGTGCACGGCAACCTGTTCACGAGATGGCTCGCATAAACTAACGCCTCGGCCCAAAAGGATCTAGGCAATCCACTCTGTGTCATCATATACCGCACCTTCTCCAGCAAGGTATGGTTTAATCTCTCAGCCACCCCGTTCTGTTGCGATGTCTCTCGAACTGTGAAGTATCTTCTAATGTCGTGATCCCGGCAAAACTACAGAAATGGATCACTCTTGTACTCTCCACCGTTATCTGAACGTAGAGTCTTCACCTTTGTACCTGTCTGCAGCTCCACTTTCTTCTTCCACTTCACAAAAATATCCAGGACCTGATGTTTATGCTTCATAGGGTATACCCAATTCCTCCTGGAATAGTCATTAATGAAAGTGACAAAATAGTTGGCCCCACCAAGAGATGTGTTCTTGGAAGGACCCCAAATATCTGTGTGAATGTAATCTAATGTACCTCGGGTGTTATGAACAGCGATGCCAAACTTCACTCTAGTCTTCTTCCCGAGTACACGGTGCTCACACAGCTCCATCTTGCAGGTCTTAGCACCTTTCAATAGCCTCTGTTTTGCCAATGACTGTAGGGACTTATCATCTGTGTGTCCAAGTCTCATATGCCATAAGGTGGTAGTGTCCTCCTCTGTAGTGATAGAAGCTGTCAGACCCCCTGTAACTGTCTTGCCCTCCTTCAAGTAGTATAGGTTATTTTCCCTGACACCTCGCATCACCACCATAGAACCCTTCGTGACCTTCACTGTAGCATCCTCTAAGATCAATCACCACCATAGAACCCTTCGTGACCTTCACTGTAGCATCCTCTAAGATCACTCGATATCCAGCTGCCACCAAAGTCCCAAGAGAAATGATGTTCTTCGTTAACTGCGGTACGAACCTCACTTCCTTCAACTCCCTCATTACACCATCATGCATCCTAATCCAAACTGAACAAATACCACCAATAGGACATATGTAGACATTACCCATAAGCACGATATCCCCTCTTTCCAGCTCCTCAAAGCTAGAGAACCACTCCCTCTTAGGGCAGATGTGATATGTAGCTCCCGAATCCATCATCCACTCTGTGGAATCCACATAGCAAACCGACAGTAATATAGGGCATGAATAGCCTGAAAAATCTGAATCTGAATGCTCACTAATAGATTTTGTAACATTCACTTCTGAAGCTTGTGCAGCTTTCCCCTTATTCTTCCCGGCTTTTTCTTTTCACTTTGGGCAGTCAATCTTCCAATGTCCTTCTTCTTTACAATACCGACATTGATTTCTACCAACACTCTTATAGGCACTCCTATTCCTTGACTTTGAGCGGTTGAACTGACGACGGTTTGGATCTCGGCCTCGAACTGCTAATGCATCTCCCGATACCTTCTCGGAGGGTTCACCATCACTCTTCCTCAACTCATAGTTCACCAAAGCTGAGGTCATCTCCTTGTAGTTGACTGTAATTATTCCATTGATCATAGTGAGAACGAACGTACCATAATCATCTTCCGGCAACGAATACAGAAGTAGCATCGCCTTGTCTTCATCCTCAACTATAATGTCCACATTGGCCATATCTGAAAGTAGCTTAGTGAAGTTGTTGACATGCTCCCTGATGGAAACTCCCTTCTTCATCTTGAACTGATAAAATCTCTTCTTCAAGTGAAGCTGATTCTCAATGCTCTTCGTAAGATATTTCTCATTGAGTGTTTCCCACATCTTCTTCGCCGACGTCTCGTTCATAACATCATAAATAAGATCTGACGTTAAGCATGACCTAATAACACCACAAGCTCTACTGTTCATCTTCCTCCAAACATTATCCTCCATATCTGCAGGTTTATCTTTTAACTCAAGAGTCTCCTCCAAATTCTGTGCATCCAAAGCATCCATCACCTGACACCTCCACAATCCGAAATTGATCTTGCCGTCGAACTTCAGAACATCAATCTTCATGTTATTGATGCTCAGACTCTGTATCGCCTTTGTAAGAGACGAACCTGATGTGTTTGCTTCTCCCATGTTGTCAATCTAGCTCTGATACCAATTATTGTGCGCGGTGGAAGCTTCTTGTGCAACACGAACAATAACTCGAGATAAACCACAACCAATAAGTAAAACACAACCACAGCAAGAACAAACGATTTACGTGGTTCGGCAAGTTGCCTATGTCCACGGGGCAAGGAGGGTGGGAATTCTTACTATTAGAAATCAGAGAATACAAGTAGAGTTACAAATCTCACCGATCAAACCCTAAAACAAAGCTCTAGATCTCTCATAACTCTCCCACAATTGGATGTAACAATCCTCTCTCAAAGACTGCTCAAAATCGTCCTTGCTTTACCCAAATTAATCAGGTTTAGGGTTATATATTAACTCAGAAACGAACCGGGTCAAAAACCAAAAGCCCAGCCCAATACAGTTTGCGGTCGACCGCGACAGTCGACCGCGCAGGTTTCGCGGTCGACCGCGGCGATCGACCGAACCACAGGTCGACCGCGACGGTCGACCGCCAGTCTGCCTGGCTGATTCTTCTGTTGTTTCCTGCATTTCTTCATAAAGAGTTTTGCTAATTATTGCTCTAAAGTGCAATGATTAAGAGGAGAAGCAAAGAGAGAGGTGGGGGTGAGCGGGACCTTTGTTTCCACTAGTTTTATCTATTTTTCTCAGGAATAATGATAACTACATTGTAACACTACTATTCTTACATTACAAGAGAGAAAAATACGAGTTTTATTTTTTTTTCAATTTTTTTCAAAACTAATAACTTATCAAGGGAGCACAAATATCTCTCTTCTAGTGCGGAATTTAGTTAGAGAGAAAATGTAGGAATTTAGTTAGAGAGAAAATGTAGCTATCATTATTCTTTGCTCACCTTTCTCTTTCTCTCTCCCTTAACTATGGTCCTATCCTACCAAAGAGAAGGGATTTTTTTTTAATAAAATCTTCTCCGATTTAAGATGGACATAATTATGGGCCTAAGCGTGACATACCTTTAAAAATGGGCCTCGAGCTGTCAGAATAATTGTTATGTCTTTCACATGGTCCGTACCATAAAATTTCCTCCCGAGATATATCTATAGAACAACCTTTCTCCGTTAGGGCCCGTAACATAATAAAAGCTAATAATTGGCAGTCCCTTGGAAATGATGTGAAAATAAAACCTTATGGCGTAAATAAAACAAAAGGAATGAAGGAAAGGACGTATAAATTAACTAATGAACTAATTAAATTCCTCTTTGGACTAACGCTTATATGGATACTAATGCTTGTCACCAATACATGTGTTACTCTTTGGAGTTCTTGATGTAAATGTTTCTTGTATTGCATATATTTTGTGAAAATATCATTTCCAAAAAAAATCCAAAAGTATAATTTTTTTGATAAATACAATAACAATCTCGCAATGCATAGTAAATAATCATCAAAATCAAATCAATATATTCTTTTTTTTTCCCCTTACTCTGTCCAGATCACTCGTTTCTAATTGACATTGACATGAATAGAAACTTTGTGGCAAAACATGTAGTTAGAAAATAATAATAATAATAATAATAATAATAATAATAATAATAATAATAATAAACTACACAATTAAAAGTGCATTCTTACAAATGCTAATTTACAGATTACGGCCATTCCAATGCTTCAACTCAAAATAGATCCAGAGGTAATCCATCTCCAAAGTCTTGAGACATACGAAACCAGAACCTTTTCTTTTGTGTGTCTCAAATTTGCAAAGCATAAAACTTTGTTAGCTTTATACGAAGTGTACAATGCACATAAAAATACAAAATCAACTACATTTAAGAAACAATTAAGGGTGAAACACAAGAACAAGAGAAAGTAAGTACTGATCAAGAAAAGAGTCTTTGTTCATTGAATTAGAATTTAGCGAAGAATGCAAAAATGAGTACGTGGAAGTTTTGTCTCAGAGAAATGAACAGCAAAAGCGTGAACCCACGTGTTTTTGGGGTTTGGATTGTAGCAATGTCCCTCATATTGGATACATATGGCACTAATTTAGCTGAACGCAGCACATGACTGCCACCTACCTTGATCCAAATGGATTCATTGGTATGCGAAATTCTTTTAGGGTTCTCTCTCTCTCTCTCTCTCTCTCTCTCTCTCTCTCTCTCTCAGATGTTAGTCCCTTAACTTATAGTTATTTTGATATTAATCTCTCAAACGATGTGGGTGTAAATAGGGTTTTATCAGTATTA
Organism: Asparagus officinalis; assembly: GCF_001876935.1. Lineage (NCBI taxonomy): Eukaryota > Viridiplantae > Streptophyta > Magnoliopsida > Asparagales > Asparagaceae > Asparagus > Asparagus officinalis. The sequence goes on from NC_033798.1 coordinate 94,964,423, forward strand.
GTCCCCTAAATTCTTAAGTAATAAAGAAAATAATTCTCCTTAGACGCGTGTTGAAATTGAGAGAATACTCTATCATTTTTAACAATTTTGATTGTAATATCGGTTATACTCATGTCCACTCAAACCTAAACTCCAGAAAAAACTTCACTGGAGTATAGGTTGGGGGAAAAAATAAATTAGACTAAAGTATTTGTTGATACTTGATATCAAACAGTCAAATGAAAGGAGTTGATTAATTTGACGAAGGTCCCTTAACCCTCTAAATGTCTGGTTCTGGAATGAGCTGCTTTTCCCTGCACAATCAACAAATCGTAAGAAGGCGGGGTTGGGTTCCCTGGTTATTCCTCCGACGATTAAGTCAGTGATTTGCTTGAGTGGAAAAGTAAAATGAATTACAGTAGTTCTTAAGCACAGTGAGTAGTGGTGAAAAACTAGCCCAGTTATTGAAAATAGTATCTATGTTTATAGTAGTGATAAAAGGGTAGAATGGTAACTTCGACTTAGTAGAGGATAGCGGTCACGTCAGTCTTAGGTTTACAGGTGCCGGCCGACGAGTGGAGAAGATGACACTTTGGTATTTAATGCGAAGTGATTGGGGGTGTACGGTGCCGACGTGGTCCGATGCGTTATAAAGACTATTGCGGGCAGAGAAATAATGACGCCCATAATGCATTTAATGACATTTATTGTGAGGTGACTAGTCAACAATACACAGGAGGGTGCTCGAGGCTCGAGGCATTTTGTTGCATTTCGACTCGTCCGGTGGTCGAGAAGTACCGTCTCTTGAGTCATCCTCGTAAGGTGCCGACCAATTAGTCGGCCGAGTGAAGTGAAGTGATTAAGCAGTCTTCTTAGCCAGGGAACGACACATAACGCTTTTCAGGCCGTCGACATGTGACGCCTTTCGAGTCGTCCTCGCAAGATGTCGGTGCGTCGAGTTGATCGAATCGGGCCTCTGATTCTCTTGAAATGCTAACTTGATTTTATGCATAATATGAGACACTTGTCTGCCATTAATTAAAGATTATTTTTCCATCACTAAAACGGCTATAACAATATTGATTTTGAACCTTTGAATTTTGATGTTGATTTTTGTTGATTTGATAATTACATGTCTCTAATCAATCACTGTCCAAATCTAGTTTAATTTGAATGGTAAAAAGAAGGGGTGATTTCAAACACTTCAAGGATTTAGGGGACCAATTGCAAGATATAAAGATTTGAGAGACTAATTTCAAATAAGAAAAACTTGGGGTAGGGGTTTCAATAATGAAATTCTAGGGATTAATTTTAAATACTAAAGGTTTGAGGGACTAATATGAAAAGAACACGTACATATGAGGTTTGTTTGTAAAACGCCGATGGAAGCTATAGGCACCCCCCGCCCCGGGCTCCGCCACTCAATATATTGATATTAGTCCTTCAGTTAGATTTATCATCCAAAATCCTAATACATGGTTAGGTTAACGCTAACAATGGGTGGAGAATACCTTATTACCCCTCTCTCTTTCTCTCACCTCCTCCTCCATCACCTCTATCTCCCTCACCATCTTCCCCTCCTCCATCGGTATTTCCATCGATTATATATCCGTTACACATAATTATATATCCGTTACACATATTTTTAATTACATGTTTTAATTACAATATTTATTATAATTCATGACATAATTATATATCCGTTACACATATTTTTAATTACATGTTTTAATTACAATATTTATTATAATTCATGAAGGCAAAATTGCCTTTTTTAATTACAATATTTATTATAATTCATGAAGGCAAAATTGCCTTTTGTTAACAAAATATCTAACACCTCCTCCATCGGTACTTCCATCGATCACTGCCTCCATCAGTACTTCCACCTCCTCCTCCATCACCTACACCATCATCTATATCTCCATCTACATTCTTACTGTCTCCTCTATCTCCACTTTTGCCATCTCCCATTTCGAATTGTAAAGATATTAGAGTAGACTTAGTAGGCGAGGGAGAGGGTGGAGGGGTGGAGAGGGGGTGACGGCAATGATCAGGGTGGAAAGGAGGTTAGAGGGGAGAGAGGAGAGGAGCACAACTATCCATCTAAGAAAAAAGTTAAGAAAACAGAATATTCTCCTTTCATTTTAATACCAACTAACTAGAGGGACTAATCTCAACATATTAAGTTAATTTGGGGGACTAATATCAAAATATGAAGATTTAATGGACTAATATAAAAATAACCATGATTTAAGTAGGGGTGGAAATGAACCAAATAATTAACAAATAGTTCGATAATTGTTCGAGTAACTATTCGGTCATATTCGATTCGGTAGTTGTAGGCTGTCTAAAAATCACAATAGATAGCTGATCCCCATCAAACACCGATGGAAGCTCTAATCAAACAGCCTTCATAATCAACATCGGGAGTTACAATCTGACGACTCTCATATATCAGAGAGCTAAAGCAAAGATTATAAAATGACGATCTTTGCAACGCTTCGACAGAAAGAGACTACAAATCGACGGTCTCTTCAAATCAAACTGTGGAAGTCCTCCCCGCACACCAGCATCAAGACGCATCGCGTTCATAGCCACGAACACAGCCCAACGCAGCTCCAATCGATACCCAACGCGGCTCTATACCGCTGCCAGACGCAGCTCAAACCGCTGCCAGACGCAGCTCAAACCCGCCCCAGCCGCAGCAAATCGCCGCCAGACGCAGCTTCCAAATCGCTGCAAACGCAGCTCAGACGTAGATTCCAACGCTGCAAACGCATCTTCTAATTGCTGCGTCCGAGCTTCCAGACGATGCGTTTAAGCTTCCAGACACTGCGTTTGAATGCAGAATTCACGTCAGAACGCGGGCCTGCGTTTGACTCGTTCAAACACGAGCTGAACGGTTCCAAAACCATTTCCCACGATCTGAGGGGATCACAACTCCACTCAGGAGTAATTTAAGGGGCGGTTACATCCCATTAGCCCCACTTAGGAGTGAATTAAGGAGGTGGTTACACCCCTTAATCCCCTATAAATAACTAATAAATCAACTTAGTTCGGGACGGGAGCTTTCGGGTGCGGTCGGTTGGAACTTCTTGGCTCGTCAACAGGATCCTTAGAGCATTTTTGGAGCTTTGGAGATCGGCAACAAGATCTTCTTCATCCTTGGCTTATAACCGACTTTCGGTTAAATCAACTCTCTCATAGAGTTTCAAACTCGTTCAGAGTTCTCCATAACGTCAAATCGTGAGGAGAAGACCACGTTCCAGTGAAACAAGACATCGGATCGTCAACGAGAAGCAAACTCGACGCGAGCATTCGAGGGAGGCATCTCATCGCCACCGTGAAGAACCCAGAATTAAACAAAGGGGAGAATCCAGATCATTCTCCTCTCTTTTGTAATCAGGAAATCCAATTGTAACTGAGATTAAAGGAATACAAATCAAATTTTCCTTCATTGTCTTTTTACTACAAATTTTCCACCAAACAAAAGATGGCGACTCCGCTGGGGACAAGCTTCTCTGACGAAGAAGTGGTGGCGCAATTCGATGTTCATCTCACTAGAACAACCGTCGAAACTCTCGTGGTAGAGTTTGATCAAGCCAAGTTTGAGGAGGCCCTCTCCTCCGGATCCCTTAGCCCCAAGGCTATGCGCAAGATCCACAAAGTCTCCAAAGAGACTAAAGCTCCAACTGTTGCTCCTATGCCGAAGGAAGACCTCTCCTTTGGGCCAGATTGCTTGGACAGCCCCTCCTCCGATGGAGTGAGCTCAGCTTCAGCCAAACCCGCGCCAAGACGATGGGTATCGGGTCGAAAGATGTCCATTGAGGTGACAAAGGCCTTGAAGCAGGCTAAGAAGAATGCCGCTCGACGCAGGAGGAGATCCCTACGACAAGCACATCTCCGAGAATATCAATCCTCAAGTCAACATGAGCTTCGTGTTTGTGAGCCTAAACGCGACCCTATGCCCTACGTTTCTGTTTCAGAATGCAAGTCTCGCGTCTATGAGCCCAAACATAGGCTTTGTGTGAAGAAGACTGAGCGCAACCCTCAGGGGCGCGTTCCACAAATTGAACGCAACCCTCAAGGGTGCGTTCCACAAAATAAACGCAACTCTCAAATATGCGTTTCATCAGCAAAACCTGAAACTCAGGCATGCGTTCAGTTGATGAAATCCAATACAGAGCCTGGTATATATCGTGGAGCTTCGGGGCGCTGCCCCGAACCCCGTCGGGGGGTATTCCATCCCCCCCGGACCCCTTGGCCAGGGGCGCGCCGCCCCCTGGACCCCTGGCTCGCTGACCGGGCAGCGAGACCCCCGAATACTCTGCGTAGCGCGACTAGGTTGAGGGGCAGATATAAGAAGTCCATTGATTCAAGGCATCTCAACCAGATCCATGTTCACCAAGAGCCAGTCCTGTCCAATCGTGGACTGGGGGTTCCAATTCAAACCTCACGATCAGTGAGTAGTTCTCCTCGAATCTTCACAATAGATTTGAGAGAGTTCATATCGAGAGAAAGACTGATGCAACAAGTCATTCGTTCATTCCAATGTGAACGGCTGATTCCTACGGTCCTCTCGGGATGTCAATGTTGTTCATATGCGACCAAACAATTGGTGTTCGACCGATTAACGCATGTTACCTTGCCCAACCAACGACGACGTTCTCACAGGAAGAAGTCTCCAGAGACTGAATATCCTGAGGTCACTATCAATGTGATCGGAAAAGGGAAAGCCTCAAGTCCTAATTCCGATGACTCAGAGGCAAGTCGTTCGCCGACCGTCAGAGAAATTGCTAACGAGTTTGAAGGGATCTACCGACGCACTCGGACGCGAACATGAGCCATTCCCCTGTCAACTATCGGAGGTTAGCCAGAGGAACCAATTCCGATGATGAACACTCAGCCATTGCAGAGTCCCAATCATCAAGCTCTTTTGTTGAACATGAGAGCTTCGCTTATATGACGGGAAACCATGAAGATCTCGCGAAGAGACTTGATGAGCAGGAGGCCATGCTCAAATCTCAGCAAGAGGCCATCAATGAACTCATGGCCCTGTTGACTCAAATTGTCACAGACAAGGCCAAATCTCAGAAGACAGATTCGCCACCTAGGCAAGAATCCTCCCGGAGAGGAAAAACATCATCATCCCGACCTCACACAAGCAAAGGGAAGGGAAAAGTGGTTGATGACACGGCTTCTGACTAAGAAACCCACAACCTAGAATCTTCCTCTGATGAAGGAAGAGAGACGGAGAACGAGCAGAATCTCCAGTATGCCAAAATAGAAGAATTGGAAGCCTGCCTCAATGTCATTGCTAACAGAAGCGAGCTCCATGATGAGGGAGTTGCCAGGCCCTATCCTGCCGAATGGGATGCAGCCCCTTATCCTCCAAAATTCGAAGTCCCAACGCTACAAACTTTTGACGGCACGGGATCACCGAACCAACATATCTATCATTTCAAGTCACAGACTGGGAATGTGATATCAAACGATGCCATATTGGCTCGATTGTTCATTGGCACCCTCAAGGGAGTTGCCTTTGAATGGTTCAGGAAACTACCTGCCGGATGTATCCAAAGGTGGGTAGATTTAGAGAGACTCTTCCTGTCAAGATTCTTTGAAGAGGATATAGAAGTCTCCATCCATACCCTCCTCACCACTAAGCAAAAGAAGAGGGAGTCCGTCAAAGCTTTCGTCAAGAGGTTCCGAAGCATGGCTCTTCGATGCCCGACAGGTATGATACAGTCTACCTTAGTAGAGACCTGTCGACACAACTTGCAGACTAACCTTCTAGCACAAATGAGGGTTGCAGAATGCCGTTCTTGGAGACAACTAATCTCTCAAGGCGAACATGCTCAAAAGATTATTACCAGGATCAAAGTTGAAGAACAAAGTAGGCAGGATCAACTTGAGCAATCGGACCAAGCCCAACCTTCACCTGAGCAATCGGACCAAGCTCACTCTTCCCAGTCAGAACCGGAAGATACTACGGCTGCTGAAGCCAACCCTCTTCAAATAGGATGGCGGGTCCACCAAAACTATCACGTTAACAGTCACCTCTGATAGTTCTTTTCCTCCAAATTCTCCTACCAATCCTCTTCAATAGGATGGCGGGTCTACCAAAACTATCATGTTAATGATCACCTTCGATAGTCCATTTCCTCCAAATTCTCCTACCAATCCTCTTCAAGTAGGATGGCGGGTCCACAAAACTATCACGTTAACAGTTACCTCTGATAGCCAAACTCATCAGATAATGGCCTACCAGGTGATGTGCCTCTATTCCGACTTCATGGATAGTGCCCCACTAGGTGATGTGCCTTGTCTACCTCTTTTTATTCCCCTTCTAGGTCTTAATCAAGACTGGGGGTTGGTTACTTGGAATCCATTGGATTAAGAGTAACGAATCTTTCACACCGTCGAGTTAACATTACACTTCTGACGATTATCATCCCCACAGAGTATGCATTCAACTCGCATTACTCCCAATTTGTCACGTTAACAATATACCTCTGACAACAATCAACTTATCAATCCTTAACAATAGGATTATAAGTCCTCAAAATTACTCAAATCGTAATCTTCCCCCAGCAAGACGCTAAGTCTTCAAAATCTTATTCAAATCACAAGGATCAGAACTCATCGTTCCTGATGATAAACTCACATAGCAAGTTTCCCCAGCGAGACGCTAATTCTCAAAATCTTGTGCAAGTCACAAGTACGCAATATTCACCCCGTCAAGTTAATATCACACCTCTGACGACCAAATCAACTTATCGACTCTCTTCAATAGAGCGATAGGTCTACAAACTTTGTCACGTTAACATCATACCTCTGACAACCCACTTATCAATCCTCGTCAATAGGATGATAAGTCCACAAAGTTGCTCCAATCGCAACACAAATCCTGTCACGTTAACACTAAACCTCTGACAAAACATACTTATCAATCATCTTCAATCGGATGATAAGTCCACAAAGTTGCTCCAATCGCAACACAAATCATGTCACGTTAACACTAAACCTCTGACAAAACATACTTATCAATCATCTTCAATCGGATGATAAGTCCACAAAGTTGCTCCAATCGCAACACAAATCATGTCACGTTAACACTAAACCTCTGACAAAATCAACTTATCAATCCTCTTCAATAGGATGATAGGTCCTTAAAATTGCTCAAATCGCAATCTTCCCCAGCAAGACACTAAGTCTTTAAAATCTTAGTATCAAAATTCATCGATTCTGATGATAAACTCACTTAGCAATTCTCCCCAGCGAGACGCTAGTCCCCAAAATCTTGTTCAAATCACAAGTACATAAATTCCTTTCATGTTAACACTAAACCTCTGATAACCCACTTATCAATCCTCATCAATAGGATGATAAGTCCACAAAGTTGCTCCGATCGCAACATTCTCTTGTCACGTTAATATCAAACACCTCTGACAAAATCAACTTATCGACTCTCGTCAATAGAGCGATAAGTCCTCAAAGTTGCTCCGATCGCAACACTTTCCACTTATCGACTCTCATCAACGGAGCGATAGGTCCATAAAAATACTGTTAGGTTAACATCACACCTCTAACAGTAAACCCCTCCCCAATGAGCTTGTTAATCCTTTTTCAACAAGAACAGCAAGTTGTCATTATAAAATCCCCAGTGGATTAGAGATTTTCTGAAATTATCCCAGCGATAATAAAGAAAGTTTCTAAATTTCACTCTAAGTGAAAATTCATGTCAAGTTAATATTACACCTCTGGCGCTTCCAACTTTCTTTCAGTGTTTCAAGTAACACAGGAAGAAATAACGACAAAGTCTACGTATTCAACATCGTAGCACCAAAATCCATGCCTTTTACGCATGGGGGACTTTATCTCGATCCCTAATTAGAGATAAGCCTACGCCTAACACGCGTTGCCGGTTAGTCGTTTCCCGTGAAAATGACAAAGTCTATGTATTCAAAATCATAGCATCAAGTCTAAGAGGGTTCATTCTCTTAGCACAACGTTACATGTGGAACGGACTTAGACAATCCACATGCTAGCCCGACTCAAACGGTAGTCGGTAAAGGCTTATCAAATCCGTTGATGGCTGAGGGTTTGCCAAAAATCCTATGCACGTTTGCAGGTCCATCAGCTTAATGGATGTGAGCCGAGACTTAAAACAGATGAGCCAAAGACAAGTCTCAAAGACTTAGTCAAAAAATCCACGCGAAGCAACTCCCATGTCTAAGTCAAAACTGTGTGAGGCGCAGACCGCGATGCAAAAAAACCGAACCGCGAGGCGTCCACTTCCACATTCAGGAAGCAGGATTATGCGCATACCTTCACACAGTCATGCATGGAAAAATCCCTTCAGACCAAAGCTACCTTCGAAGCGAGTGAGAGATAACTCCTTTATGTGACAAGGAATCAACAAGGCTCCAAAGATCAGAGTGGAGATCCAAGTATTCCGAAAATTCGTCCCAGTCAACCGCCGAACTTTCGAAAAACTTTTGGAGGGGGTTCTGTAGGCCTGTCTAAAAATCACAATAGATAGCTTACTCCCCCATCAAAAACGATGATGGAAGTTTATAATCTGACGACTTCCAGAAGGCCTACAATTGCAGGACTTTCACGTTAGAAGGTTACAATTGCGACCTTCACAACAACTAATGAAGCAGCCCCAATTCAACCAGCCTTCACATCAGACATCGGAGTTACAACTCTGACGACTCTCATATTTACAAAAGCCAAGACGAAGATCACAGGCGGATCTGTGCAAAGTTTCTAGCAAAAGAGACTTACAAATTGACGCGTCTCGTCATATAGAATGCCAGATATCTGCTCAAACCGTGAGGGAATTTTGGCAAACGGAGAAAGGCGAACGAAGCCTTTGGCCTCGGTTCGGTGGCCCCGTCTCGTCGAGATAGCTCCGATTTTCATATGTTAATTCGTCTAATTCCGACGTACGGTTGAAAGTTCATGACCGTTCTTCGTAGCAAGTAATAGTTCTTGAAGACCGTCTGCAAGACTGGACTTATCAGAACATGGACTTAGCCTGATCCGCCAATCCGCCTAAGGTTCGCCTCTGCATTACAGAGTCAAAGCGCGACATTGCTCAACTTCTTCGCGTTTCACATCTTAAACGCAGAGTTAATCGCTTTAAAACAGCAGCAACTGTGGCTTTCAGCCTCCAAACAGGCTTAAACTCTGCGTTTTCCAGCCATACAATTAACTCATGTGAACGCAGACCAGTTAAAGCCACAAACGCCACACTTAACGTGGTTCGTCAACAGGACCTCATCCATGGTGTCGCAACTCTTGACGCAGAGTTGATTCCAACGCACAAGCGGCCTGTGCGTTCAGCCACCAACTCTGCAGTCTTAGAGTTCATTCATGCTAGCGCGCCTGTGCGATTCAGCCACTAACTCTGCGTCTCGGAGCTCATCACGCTGAGCGGCCTGTGCGTCAGCCTTAAAACACCCTAACTCTGGCGTCTTCAGGTTCATTACGCTGAGCGGCTGTGCGCTTCAGTACTAAAATAGGGCCAACTCTGCGTTTTAGTCTAAAAACGCAGAGTTCGGGGCAGATAATGGAACGCTATCTTTAGCGTTATGACTCATTCAAACAAGATGGAACAGTGCTAGAAACTGTTTTTTTTCCCCCCATCGATTTGAGGGATTTCCGCGCCACTTAGGAGCGGGATTAAGGGGGTAGTATACCATCAGTAACCCCTATAAATAATCAGAAACTCAATTTGAGTTAGAGGGAGGATTTTTCTCATCGATAAGGGGGAGATTCGTGTCATGTCTTTCGAAGAGCTTTTCAGATCTTGCAGCTTGCCAGCAAAGGGGAGAGAATCTCGGAGGCTTGGGAGACCAGGCAACAGGAGTTCTTCCTTGGCTTATTAGAACCGAACTTGCGGTTCAAATCAACTCTTTCAAGAGTTCAAACTCGTTCCAGAGTATCAACTCGATCAGAGTCAAAACTTGCATCTGCAAGTTCTTCTAAAAACTCGTTCAGAGTTATCAACTCGATCAGATGCTTCGAAACTTGTCGGCAAGTTCTCTAATTTATCTCGTTCAGAGTTATCAACTCATAGAGTTATTTTCACAACTTGCACGCAAGTTCCTCCACAGCCGTCAAATCGTGAGGAGATCAGACGCAGCTCAAATCGCTGCCAAACGCTGCTCAAATCGCCGCCAAACGCAGCTCAAATCGCCGCCAGACGCAGCTTCCAAATCGCTGCAAACGCAGCTCAGACGTAGATTCCAACGCTGCAAACGCAGCTTCTAATTGCTGCGTCCGAGCTTCCAGATGATGCGTTTAAGCTTCCAGACACTGCGTTTGAATGCAGAATTCACGTCAGAACGCGGGCCTGCGTTTGACTCATTCAAACACGAGCTGAACGGTTCCAAAACCGTTTCCCACGATCTGAGGGGATCACAACTCCACTCAGGAGTGATTTAAGGGGCGGTTACATCCCATTAGCCCCACTTAGGAACGAATTAAGGAGGTGGTTACACCCCTTAATCCCCTATAAATAACTAAGAAATCAACTTAGTTCGGGGCGGGAGCTTTTGGGTGCGGTCGGTTAGAACTTCTTGGCTCGTCAACAGGATCCTTAGAGCATTTTTGGAGCTTTGGAGATCGGCAACAAGATCTTCTTCATCCTTGGCTTATAACCGACTTTCGGTTAAATCAACTCTTTCATAGAGTTTAAACTCGTTCAGAGTTCTCCACAACGTCAAATCGTGAGGAGAAGACTATGTTCCAGTGAAACAAGACGTCGGATCGTCAACGAGAAGCAAACTCGACGCGAGCATTCGAGGGATGCATCTCATCGCCACCGTGAAGAACCCAGAATTAAACAAAGGGGAGAATCCAGATCATTCTCTTCTCTTTTGTAATCAGGAAATCCAATTGTAACTGAGATTAAAGGAATACAAATCAAATTTTCCTTCATTGTCTTTTTACTGCAAATTTTCCCACAAACAGTAGTTCATTTACCACTAAACAAATATTTTTTAGTATTTGAGTTCACTAACGAATGGAATTTAACCAGAAGTATATTCGATTCGTTTGTCTATCAAATAGTCGTTTAAAATTTAAGCACTTATTATTTGTATTATTGCATATATAATGTCATATTTTTTAACATATTTACCATTTATACTTAAGTTTTATGTACTGATTTTTAAGACTTAAATAATTTTAAATCTATTTTTTAATGAAAATTTTGATTTAAATATACATGCATTATATATTATAAAGGAATAATTTTTATTTATAAATTTAAATACTATTTGAAAATCAAATTCTTTAGCGGAAATAAAAAAACTTTGATTATTCGAAAAATATTCGTGAATATTCATGAATATTTATCAAATACCAAGTATTCGAGTTTGAATTCGAAAAATCCATATATGAATATTAGAGTCTGCATACGAATTTGATAATTTTAAACAAATACAAATACGAATACCTTAGTATTCAATTCGATTTGATCATTTACCACCCCTGGATTTAAGGGAAAGATATCTTAAAATCCCTATTCTTTTTTTCTCTCTATATAGTTTTTACATTTTTTTACATGGTTAGAGTGAAATTGGGGTTTTGCACAAAGCCAAGAGAATATTATCATGAACTTCCAAAACTGCATAAAAATAACAAGAACCATTGTAGATTGCCGCTATCCCCGTTATCAACTTGGATGAAAGATCTGCATTATCACGGAAAATTCAAATAGAAATACGTTAATATATAAACTAATAGATAAATGATACAATGATAAATTAAATTGTTCGAATTGTGTCATGTACATAACATGTGACAAATTTATGATTGTGCCAAATCCCTCAAACTTCATTGTAGACTTGTGTCCTCCCCTGTTGTGCGTTGCGGAAGCCAAACAACCAAACCAACGTGTTACGAAAAATCAAATCAAACGAATGTCGAGAGAAGACCAAACAAACCAAATCAATGCCACAAACACAAATAATCAATTTTAACGTGGTTCGGCAAGTTGCCTACGTCCACGGGGCAAGAAGGTGATAGAGTTTTTCACTAATAGAGAAGAAGAGTACAAACTGAGATTACAAATCACTCAAACTCACCAATTAATCTCAACAACAAATCTCTAATTCTCTCCAAACAAAACCCTAACCAATAGCTCAGAAAATACCTCTTTTTTGTGCTCCAAATATCCCTAATTTTCTTCTTAATTCTCTCTTCCAATTATTCCATATATATAGAAATCCTAAAATCATAAACATACTAGAAATTCTAAAACAAAAAACAAAACAGATTAGGAATCCTAATAACCTGTTACCAAAACGGATTTGGAATCTTGTTACCAAAACAGATTAGAAATTCCAATAACCTGTTACCAAAACAAATTAGAAAACATATTAGGAACATTGTTTGTAGGAAATTTGATGTAAAAAGACAATGAAAGAAAAATTTGACTTGTATTCTCTCAAAATCGATTACAATTTGGATTCCGATTACAAAAGAGAGGAGAATAAATTTGATTCTCCCCTTTGTTTAATTCTGGGTTCTTCACGGTGGCGATGAGATGCCTCCCTCGAATGCTCGCGTCGAGTTTGCTTCTCGTTGACGATCCGAACATCTTGATTCACTGGAACGATGTCTTCTCCCTCTGAACGAGTTTTAGGAGAACTTGCAGAGCAAGTTTCGAACTCTGATCGAGTTGATAACTCTGAACGAGTTTTAGAAGAACTTGCAGAGCAAGTTTTGAACTCTGATCGAGTTGATAACTCTGAACGAGTTTGAACTCTTGAAAAAGAGTTGATTTGAACCGAAAGTTCGGTTAATAAGCCAAGGAAGAAGCTCCTGTTGCTGGTCTCCAAAACTCCTTGTTGCTGCAGAACGCGGCAAGATGCTCGATCAAGGATCCCCAAAAAGTCAGCTCCCCCCTCCAGCTCCGAGATCTCTCCCTTTGCTGCCAAGCCTCAGATCTGAAAAAGCTCTTCGAAAGAATGACCGAATCTCCCCCTTATCGATGAGAAAAATCCTCCCTCTAACTCAATTGAGTTTCTGATATTTATAGGGGGGTTACTGATGGTAACTACCCCCTTAATCCGCTCCTAAGTGGGGCGGAAATCCCTCAAATCATGGGGGAAAACAGTTTCTAGAACTGTTCCATTCTTGTTTGAATGAGTCAAACGCTAAAAGATAGCGTTCATGGCCCGAACTCTGCGTTTTTAGACTAAAAACGCAGAGTTGGGCCTATTTTAGTATCTGAACGCACAGGCCGCTCAGCGTAATGAACTCTGAGACGCAGAGTTAGGGTGTTTTAGGCTGAACGCACAGGCCGCTCAGCATGATGAACTCCGAGACGCAGAGTTAATGGCTGAACGCACAGGCCGCTCAGCATGATGAACTCCGAGACGCAGAGTTAGTGGCTGAACGCACAGGCCGCTTGTGCGTTGGAATTCAACTCTGCGTCAAGAGTTTGGGACGCATGGATGAGTCTGTTGAAGAACGCACGTTAGGTGTGCGTTTGTGCTTTAACTCTGCGTCACAGAGTTAGATGTATGCTGGAAAACGCAGAGTTAAGCCTGTTTGAGGCTGAAAACGCACAATTGTGCTGTTTTAGAGATTAACTCTGCGTTTTGATGTTGAAAACGCAGAGTTGAGCATGTGCGTTTTGACTCTGTAATGCAGAGGCGAACCTTAAGCGGGCTTGGCGAGCTTCAGGCTAAGTCCAATGTTCTGACGAAGTCCAGTCTTGCAGACGGACTTCAGAACACAACTTGCTATGAAGAACAGGTCATAACTTTCAAACCGTACGTCGGAATTGGACGAATTACATATGAAAATCGGCTATCTCGACGAGACGGGGCCATCCGAACCAAGCCAAAGGCTTCGGTTCGCTTTCTCCGTTTTGCCAAATTCCTCACGGTTTGAGAGATATCTGCATTCTAATATGAAGAGACCGTCAATTTGTAGTCTCTTTTGCCAGAGTTTTGCACAGATCATCCTCTTGTAATCTTTGTCTTGGCTCCTTGAAAATATGAGAATCGTCAGATTGTAACTCCCGATGTTGATTGTGAAGGCTGTTGAATTGGGGCTTTCATCAGTTGTCGTGAAGGTCGTCAGATCGTAGCCTTCCACGTGAAAGTCCTCAAATTGTAGCCTTCTGGAAGTCGTCAGATTGTAACTTCCATCATCGGTGTTTGATAGGGGATCAACTATCTATTGTGATTTTTAGACAGCCTACAGAACCCCCTCCAAAGTTTTCGAAAGTTCGCGGTTGACTGGGACGAATTTTCGGAATACTTTGGATCTCAACTCTGATCTTGGAGCTGTTGATTCCTTGTCACAAAGGAGTTGTTCTCTGCACTCGCTTCGAAGGCAGCTTGGTTGAAGGGATTTTCCATGTAGGACCTGCGTGAAGGTATGTGCCATAATCCTGCTTCTGGAATGTGGGGGTGGACCCTGCATTTTGAACTTGAGATGCGGGTTTCACCGTTGCATGTTGAATTTGGAACACAGGTGTGACCTCGGCGTTTGGTTTTTTGCATCGCGGGTCAACATTTTGACTTAAGACATGGAAGTGGCTTCCGTGCATTTTTGACTAAGTCTTTGAGACTTGTCTTTGGCGCATCTGTTTTAAGTCTCGACTCACATCTATTAAGCTGATGGGCCTGCAAATGTGCGTAGGATTTTTGGCAAACCCTCAGCCATCAACGGATTTGATAAGCCTTTACCGACTACCGTTTGAGTCGGGCTAGCATGTGAATTATCTAGGTCCGTTCCACATGTAACGTTGTGCTAAGAGAATGAACTCTCTTAGTCTTGATGCTATGATTTTGAATACATAGACTTTGTCATTTTGACGGGAAAAGACTAACCGGCAACGCGTGTTAGGCGTAGACTTATCTCTATTTAGGGATCGAGATAAAGTCCCCCATGCGTGTGAGGCATGGATTTTGATGTCCTTTTCACGGTAAAAGACTAACCGGCAACGCGTGTTAGGCGTAGACTTATCTCTATTTAGGGATCAAGATAAAGTCCCCCATGCGTGTGAGGCATGGATTTTGATGTCCTTTTCACGGTAAAAGACTAACCGGCAACGTGTGTTAGACATTGACTTATCCCTACTTAGGATTCAGGATAAAATTCCCCATGCGTGTAAGGCATGGATTTTGGCGTTATTAATAACGACCTGCTACGATATTGAATACGTAGGCTTTGCTATTATTGCGGGAATAGGCTACCCGGCAGCATGTGTTAGATGCAGACTTATCTCTAATTAGGGATCGAGATAAAGTCCCCCATGCGTGAAGGCATGGATTTTTGGTGTCATTTCTTCCTGTGTAGCTTGAAACACCGAAAGAATTAACAAGTTCATTGGGGGGTTGACTGTTAGAGGTGTTATGTTAACATAACAGTATTTTACGGACCTATCGCTCTATTGAAGAGAGTCGATAAGTTGATTTGGTCGTCAGAGGTGTGGTGTTAACTTGACGAGTTTGTGGACCTATCGCTCCATTGAAGAGAGTCGATAAGCGGATTTTGTCAGAGGTGTAGTGTTAACGTGACAAGAAAGATATTGCTATGGAAGCAATTTTGAGAACTTATCGCTCAATTGGAGAGAGTCGATAAGTTGATTTGGTCGTCAGAGGTGTGGTGTTAACTTGACGAGTTTGTGGACCTATCGCTCTATTGAAGAGAGTCGATAAGTGGATTTTGTCAGAGGTGTAGTGTTAACGTGACAAGAAAGATATTGCTATGGAAGCAATTTTGAGAACTTATCGCTCTATTGGAAAGAGTCGATAAGTTGATTTTGTCAGAGGTGTAGTGTTAACGTGACAGGATTTGTGTTGCAATTGGAGCAACTTTGGGGACTTATCATCCTATTGACGAGGATTGATAAGTGGGTTTTGTCAGAGGTGTATTGTTAACGTGACAAGAATTTGGAGTGATGCAAACTGAATGCATACTCTGTGGGGATGATGATCGTCAGAAGTGTAATGTTAACTCGACGATGTGAAAGATTCGTTACTCTTAATCCAGTGGATTCCAAGTAACCAACCCCCAGTCTTGATGAAGACTTAGCAGGGGAATAAAAAAGAGGTAGACAAGGCACATAGCCTAGTGGGGCACTATCCATAAAGTCGGAATAGAGGGGCTAGGAGGTCGGTTTGCAAGTTGTGTCGACAGGTCTCTACTAAGGTAGATTGTGTCATACCTGACGAACACCGGAGAGCCATGGATCGGAATCTTTTGACATAGGCTTTGACGGACTCCCTCTTCTTCTGCTTAGTAGCAAGAAGGGTATGGATGGAGACTTCTGTATCCTCTTCAAAGAATCTTGACAGGAAGAGTCTCTCTAGATCCGCCCACTTTTGGATACAGCCCGCAGGCAGTTTCCTGAACCATTCAAAGGCAATTCCCTTGAGGGTGCCAATGAACAATCGAGCCAGTATGGCATCGTTCGATATTATATTTCCAGTCTGTGACTTGAAATGATAAATATGTTGGTTCGGTGATCCCGTGCCGTCAAAAGTTTGTAGCGTCGGGACCTCGAACTTTGGAGGATAAGGGGCTGCATCCCATTCGGCAGGATAGGGTCTGATAACTCCCTCATCTTGGAGCTCGCTTCTGTTAGCAATGGCTTTAAGGCGGGCTTCCAATTCTTCCATTTTGGCAGACTGAAGATTCTGCTCGTTCTCAGTCTCTCTTCCTTCATCAGAGGAAGATTCCAGGCTGTGGGCTTCTTGGTCAGAAGCCGCATCATCAACCACTTTTCCCTTCCCTTTGCTTGTGTGAGGTCGGGATGAAGACGCTTTTCCTCTCCGGGAAGATTCTTGCCTAAGCGGCGAATCTGTCTCCTGAGATTTGGCCTTGTCTGCGACGATTTGAGTCAACATGGCCATGAGTTCATTGATGGCCTCCTGCTGAGATTTGAGCATGGCCTCCTGTTCATCAAGTCTCTTCGCGAGATCTTCATGGTTTCCCGTCATATAAGCGAAGCTCTTATGTTCAACAAAAGAGCTTGATGACTGGGACTCTGCAATGGCTGAGTGTTCGTCATCGGAATTAGTTCCTCTGGCTAAACTCTGATAGTTGATAGGAGGAATGGCTCCTGTTCGAGTCCGAGTACGTTGGTAGATTCCTTCAAACTCGTTAGTGATTTCTCTGACGCTTGGAGAATGATCTGTCTCTGACCCGTCGGAACTAAGGGTTGATGATCTCCCTCTACCAACCATGTTAGAAGTGACTCCAAGGTATTCAACCTCTAAAGTCTTCTTCCTGTGATGATGTCGTCGATTATTGAGCAAAACGACATTCGTCGGTCGGTTGAACATCGACAGCAATTCCCGCAAGTCAGAGACTTGGGATGAACCTCTCACAGAGCGTGAGGGTAGAGATGGAACCCCCTGTCCATTAAAGGATGAGACTGGCTCCTGGTGAACATGGATCTTGAGTCCACGTTGATCTTTTTGAACACGACGAATCGCATCGTGTTCTGAAGAAGAAACACGAGGGTCGTGTTCTGTTTTACTAACGCTAGACCGAAGTCTGCGTTTTGTTGATGAAACGCACCTTTGCCGGTTGCGTTTTTGTTGGTTAACGCAGTTTGTAAGTCTGCGTTTTGGATCTTGAACGCACTCCTGAGAGTTGCGTTTTGGTTCTGAAACGCACTCCTGAGAGTTGCGTTCTGCCAAATCAACGCAGTTTTGAAGGCTGCGTTTTGATTGCACAACGCACCACTGAGGGCTGCGTTTGGCATAAACTGAGCCCACTCCTTTAGAGGTAGGGCTGCTCGAGTAATCTCGGCGACTAAAGGAGAGGGTTTCCTTTGGCATAGGAGCAACCTTTGGAGCTTTAGTCTCCTTGGCACCTCTCACAGAGCGTGAGGGTAGAGATGGAACCCCCTGTCCGTTAAAGGATGGGACTGGTTCTTGGTAAACATGAATTTTAAATCCATGTTGATCATTTTGAACACGACGAATCACATCGTGTTCCAAAGAAGGAAC
The DNA here is from genome assembly GCF_001876935.1 of Asparagus officinalis. Taxonomy (NCBI): domain Eukaryota; kingdom Viridiplantae; phylum Streptophyta; class Magnoliopsida; order Asparagales; family Asparagaceae; genus Asparagus; species Asparagus officinalis. Next base: position 94,982,404 of record NC_033798.1, read on the forward strand.
ACGAGGGTCGTGTTTAGCTTGATTAACGCAAGACCAAAGTCTGCGTTTTGCTAGTGAAACGCAGTCCTGCGATCTGCGTTCGGATTCAGAAACGCACTCCTGAGAGTTGCGTTCAGTTTGTGAAACGCACTCCTGAGAGTTGCGTTTTGGTTCTGGGACGCACTCTTGAGAGTTGCGTTCAGCCAGATCAACGCAGGTTTGATGTCTGCGTTTAAATGATAGAACGCACTCCTGAGAGTTGCGTTTGAGTTCTGAAACGCACTCCTGAGAGTTGCGTTTAGCTGGGCTTTTGCAGAGCTCATGTTGAGGCTCATAAACGCGGAGTTCGCGTTGATTGGAGGATCGGCTTTGGAGTCGTGCCGAAGTCGACTCTTCTCCTTTAGGGAGGGGACTGTATGAACAGTGCAACCCCCATGGGAGATAGTCTTTAGATGAGTTGGCTACAACTGGAGCTTTAGTCTCCTCGGAAACTTTGTGGATCTTGCGCATAGCCTTGGGGCTAAGGGATCCGGAGGAGAGGGTCTCCTCGTACTTGGCTTGATCAAACTCGATAATCAGAGTTTCAATGGTCGTTCCAGTGAGATGAACGTCGGATTGCACCACCACTTCTTCGTCAGAGAAGCTTGTCCCCAGCGGAGTCGCCATCTTTTGTTTGTTGGAAATTTGCAGTAAAAAGACAGTGAAAGAAAATTTGACTTGTATTCCTCTCAAAATCAATTACAATTTGGATTCCGATTACAAAAGAGAGGAGAATGAATTCGATTCTCCCCTTTGTTTAATTCTGGGTTCTTCACGGTGGCGATGAGATGCCTCCCTCGAATGCTCGCGTCGAGTTTGCTTCTCGTTGACGATCCGAACGTCTTGATTCACTGGAACGTGGTCTTCTCCTCACGATTTGATGCTGTGGAGAACTTGCGTGGCAAGTTTTGAAATAACTCTTGACGAGTTGATAACTCTGAACGAGTTTTAGAAGAACTTGCAGAGTAAGTTTTGAACTCTGATCGAGTTGATAACTCTGAACGAGTTTTAGAAGAACTTGCAGAGCAAGTTTTGAACTCTGATCGAGTTGATAACTCTGAACGAGTTTTAGAAGAACTTGCAGAGCAAGTTTTGAACTCTGATCGAGTTGATAACTCTGAACGAGTTTTAGAAGAACTTGCAGAGCAAGTTTTGAACTCTGATCGAGTTGATAACTCTGAACGAGTTTGAACTCTTGAAAAAGAGTTGATTTGAACCGAAAGTTCGGTTAATAAGCCAAGGAAGAAGCTCCTGTTGCTGGTCTCCCAAGCTCCGAGATCTCTCCCTTTGCTGCCAAGCCTCAGATCTGAAAAAGCTCTTCGAAAGAATGACCGAATCTCCCCCTTATCGATGAGAAAAATCCCCCCTTTAACTCAATTGAGTTTCTGATATTTATAGGGGGGGTTACTGATGGTAACTACCCCCTTAATCCGCTCCTAAGTGGGGCGGAAATCCCTCAAATCGTGGGGGAAAACAGTTTCTAGAACTGTTCCATTCTTGTTTGAATGAGTCAAACGCTAAAAGATAGCGTTCATGGCCCGAACTCTGCGTTTTTAGACTAAAAACGCAGAGTTGGGCCTATTTTAGTATCTGAACGCACAGGCCGCTCAGCGTAATGAACTCTGAGACGCAGAGTTAGGGTGTTTTAGGCTGAACGCACAGGCCGCTCAGCATGATGAACTCCGAGACGCAGAGTTAGTGGCTGAACGCACAGGCCGCTTGTGCGTTGGAATTCAACTCTGCGTCAAGAGTTTGGGACGCATGGATGAGTCTGTTGAAGAACGCACGTTAAGTGTGCGTTTGTGCTTTAACTCTGCGTCACAGAGTTAGATGTATGCTGGAAAACGCAGAGTTAAGCCTGTTTGAGGCTGAAAACGCACAGTTGTGCTGTTTTAGCGATTAACTCTGCGTTTAGATGTTGAAAACGCAGAGTTGAGCATGTGCGCTTTGACTCTGTAATGCAGAGGCGAACCTTAGGCGGGCTTGGCGGGCTTCAGGCTAAGTCCAATGTTCTGATGAAGTCCAGTCTTGCAGACGGACCTCAGAACATAATTTGCTGCGAAGAACAGGTCATAACTTTCAAACCGTAAGTCGGAATTAGACGAATTATATATGAAAATCGGCTATCTCGACGAGACGGGGCCATCCGAACCAAGCCAAAGGCTTCGGTTCGCTTTCTCCGTTTTGCCAAATTCCTCACGGTTTGAGAGATATCTGCATTCTAATATGAAGAGACCGTCAATTTGTAGTCTCTTTTGCTAGAACTTTGCACAGATCGTCCTCTTGTGATCTTCGTCTTGGCTTCTTGTAAATATGAGAGTCGTCAGATTGTAACTCCCGATGTTGATTGTGAAGGCTGTTGAATTGGGGCTTTCATTAGTTGTTGTGAAGGTCGTCAGATTGTAACCTTCTACGTGAAAGTCCTCAAATTGTAGCCTTCTGGAAGTTGTCAGATTATAACTTTCATCATCGGTGTTTTGATGGGGGATAAGCTATCTATTGTGATTTTTAGACAGCCTACAAACATGCTATCCAAAAATTCTCTACATCGGTGAAGTTTTTTCAAAACTGAGCCGACACCAATACCAACCAAACGTCTTACTTGTTACGTCTAGTACAAAGTGGAACAAATCCACGATAACAGACTCAATCCACAACAAGTCGAGAACCCAAACGAGAATGCGAACAAACTCTAAATGTCAGTATCAACTCACCAAATCGGCTGCATCATAAATGATTGCCTACGTATCCTCTTGCCCAAGGAATCAAGCATTCACGTAGTTCACCCAAACGGCCTCCAAACGGGCTCCAAAGGCCCTCAATCAAATAGAAAAGTTTACAACTCTTTACCAATATCACCAACGGATCTGCAACTGATAGCGCTCCCAATGGCCCCAAACTGAAACAAATCAAACGCCTCCACCAAAGATGAACCAATGTCCGTATCCAAAACATGTCCACCAGCTGCACTCGAATCCAAAACCAACTCATCATCTGCATCCAAATCCAAATGATCTCCAAACTGTGTCACCTCAGCTAGAATCCCAACAATGCAGTATGATCTGGAGTATGTGGAGTAATCTCCACCAAATGTGAAGTAGCATCACCATCCTTCTGCTGTGATATCCCAATGATCTGATCAACACTCTCCACCTGACGAGAGTCAAATGTGACATACTCAGAACAAAATCAGAAGCTCCTAACTGATAATCAAACGAACCTCTGAATTCCAAACGTGCAATCGGATCAAATCTCACATCCTCGATGTAACCAAATGCTAGGCAACCAAATATCCGACACAACCCAAAATCTAAAATAGCTCCACCAGATCCAAAATCTCCATACGCAGTAGTCGGCAACCTATGACGAAGATGACCCAAATATGTCAAAGCTTCAAAACCAAAACTAATGCTTGACAACCAACACTGATCCCCCTCCAGTAAGGAAGGACCCATCAAAACTGCCATCTCATCTCGTCGCCTCAATGTCTCCACATCAATGAAGTGTCTCAAACTGCCATGAGCTCGGCACAAATACAAGAAAGAACCCCTACCAAAGCTAGAACGATGGGTTACCTTTCTGCCAATACACTTCTTCCAATTGTTGTTGACTTCTAGGACTTCACACTAACAGTACCTGGTTGAAACCCACCAATACCTAGAATAATCCCCAATTGTAGAAACCAAATATCGATTACCTCCCAATGATGCCTCCTTGGAAGGCCCCTAAATGCCTGACTGAACACCACCTAAAAGACCCTCAATCGATGGATAGAAGTGCCAAACTCCACCTCGGTCTTCTTGCTCATACCAATATGCTCAAAGGACTTCAATCTGTATGTCAAAGCACTCCTCAACAAACTATGCATGATATAACCAATCAAATAACTCAGCCTCAACAAATGCCACAATCTAGCCAAATCCAAAGAAGTCATCAGCTCTCTATCAAGCACAGTGCTCCTAATCAAATAATATAAATTATTCCTCCTAACACCCTTCATCATAATCATGGACCCCAATATAACCTTCAAACGTGAATTGACCAAGGTCATCCTATAGTCTGTTGCCTCCAAAACTCTAAGTGAAATAATATCCTTCTTCAACTGAGGAACGAACCTCACTCCAACCAACTCCTGAATTACTCCATCACTCATCCTAATCCGAACGGTACCAATACCACCAATAGAACATTCATGATCATTACCCATGAGCACGACCTCCCCTCTTTCCAACTCCTGAAAGCTGGAGAACCAATCCCTCCTAGAACAAATATGATAAAAAGCACCCGAATCCAACATATACTCTGTAGAGTCGGGAACACAAACTGACGGTAGTACAGATAACGAGTAGCCCGAAGAATCCGAATCTGAATTATTGCCACTAGCCTTGACAACATTCACCTCTGAAGCTTGAATAGCTTTCCCCTTGTTCTTTCCGGCTTGATCAACCAACTTTAGACATTTAACTTTCCAATGTCCATCCTCTTTACAAAAGACACACTGATTCCTATGAATTCCAAGATGTGCCCCTCTAGACTGTGACCTCCTACCACGGTTTGGTCTCTTTGCTCTTACGACCAATGCCCCCACTACCGGCTTAACTAAAGTCTTCTTATCCTTCTTTTGAAGCTGATAATTCACAAGTGCAGTGGTGACCTCACTATAAGAAAGAGATGCCTTCCCATTAATAAGAGTAAGAACGAAGGTCTCATATTTCTTGTTAGGCAAGGAACTCAACAACAACAACGCCTTGTCCTCACCTTCAATCATTACATCTACATTCGCCAAACTGCGAGAAACTCCTTTAATGCTCTAGAAGCGCGATAGAAGAGCATCTAACGCGCATTGAGCGAGCTGTTCAGGTCTTGCTCTTTTCCCTTTTTTTTTTGCCCTCCGCAAAACCGGAATTTCGCTTTGTCGGCAATAAGCTTCGTATAGTGGTTCATGTAATCACCAATGGAGGTCTCCTTCTTCAATTAGAAGCGATAAAGCCTCCTCTTTAAATACAAAAGGTTCTCTACACTCTTGGTTAAATACTTGCCCTCTAGGATCTTTCAAATATTCTTAGCCAAAGTTTCATTGATCATATTATATTTTAAATCTTGAGTCAAACAAGATCTAATCACACCACACGTCGTTCTATTCATCTTTTTTCAAACCTTCTCTTTAATATCGTCTGGTTTCCATCCAACTCCAAAGTATCTTTTAAATTTTGCGTATTGAGCGCATCCAAGACTTCACATCTCTAAAGACCAAAATTGTTTGTGCCATTAAACTTCTCTACATCTATCTTCATAGAGTGGATATTCAAACTTTGGACGGTCTTCACGCCGGAAGTACCCTCCATAATTCCTTCTTTCCTGACCATCTTTCTCAAAGCACCAAAACAAATGTGGAACAAATGAAGAATAGATCCAAAACTAAAAAAGATAGAGTCTTTACTAAAAAGATCACACCTTTATCACCAAACGAAGCCCTAGGCGAGCCTCCAAAACGACCTACTCCTCCAAATAGCCCAAACGTTGCCCGAGCTCTGATACCATTTGTTGAGCGCTACGGAAGCCAAATAACCAAACCAACGTGCTACGAGAAATCAAATCAAACGAACGTCGAGAGAAGGCCAAACGAACCAAATCAATGCCACAAACACAAACAATCAATTTTAACGTGGTTCGGTAAGTTGCCTACGTCCACGGGGCAAGAAGGTGATAGAGTTTTTCACTAATAGAGAAGAAGAGTACAAACTGAGATTACAAATCACTCAAACTCACCAATTAATCTTACCAACAAATCTCTAATTCTCTCCAAACAAAACCCTAACCAATAACTCAGAAAATACCTCTTTTTTGTGCTCCAAATATACCTAATTTTCTTCTCAATTCTCTCTTCCAATTGCTCCATATATATAGAAATCCTAAAATCATAAACATACTAGAAATTCTAAAATAAAAAACAAAACAGATTAGGAATCCTAATAACCTGTTACCAAAACGGATTTGGAATCTTGTTACCAAAACAGATTAGGAATCATAATAACCTGTTACCAAAACAAATTAGAAAACATATTAGGAACCTGCTATCCAACACCCCCTACTTCATATGATGCTTGCGATCAGTTTTGAAGTGGACTATGTCATTTGTCACTTCCACAGAAACTTATAAGTCTTAACTATACATTATGTTTTGAATGATAACTCATTCCAAATCTAATTAACACTATGCCTCCTTCTACTTCATGCACATTTCTAATTTATATCTACAAAGAATCAGAACCCATCTACATAATATAATGAAGGACGCGCGGAACCATCTAATGAAAAAGCGATGAGAAAAATACAAACGGGAAACATTCTTTTGTGTTGGGATTAAAGTTGAAAAATGAAAGACTATATTAAGGGAAAACATCACACGTCGGTTTGTGTTTATATATAATTGACTTTCTTCTTGATGTCAATTTTTTGATCTCACCCTCGGAGAACAAAATTTGGAGGTCACAAACGTCAAGATCGACAAGTTACTTTCTTACGCAAGTGATGCCCATAAAGTTTCATGTGTGGCGAGCGAATGCGTACTGAGTGTTATGGATATATTAGTCAAATAAGGTTACAACGTCAGCATGTGACAATTAGGCCCTCCCACCCCCAAGTGAACCCCTCGGTATATTGAAATATTAATCACTAGAATATAAAACATGTATCCTGTTTTTATTAGTTTATCAGAAAGTCCTCCAAAACAAATCATATTAGCTCTCTTCTTTAACTAATAACTCATCTTATGAAGATACTCTTTATCTATTTAAATTTTTTTATGGCTTACATTTAGAGTTTTTATTTACTTTGATGATGTTAGAAAAATATCTCAGAAACGGCCACTAAACTCAAAAATAATCTTTCTACATATATTAGTTTATTCTAAATCTCCTTCTACATACACCGTTAACAAAATTCTATAAAATATTCCTCTAATATTCATAATTTAAATATTTTTTAGTAGATAATTCTTTGTGCTCCATAAATTAATTATATAATCATCACTACAATTGATACCACTAATAATCTGAGCAGGACTTTCGAATTCTTCACAATTTTACTTGCCAAGTCGCCACATCGAAAGCTTAATCTGCTTCCTATGAAAGCGAAAACACTCGTATTGAGATATGTATACATATAACAACAAAACATTTGGTATATATCAACATCATCAACATCAATGATTATTAACAATGAAAGGAACTTAAATTCATTAGTCTCTGCCGAAAAAGTTTAGATTCCCTTTCTTAGTCAATTATTTACTTTTGTGTTAGGCAATCTATGCTATCAAGTAGCAATTCCTATGTTAGCGTAGTTAACGAAACTTCATTAATATTGTGCGTTAGTTAATAATTAATGTTATTCTGTTGGTCAACTTTGTAACAATCGTCCAGATTGGCATTTTAGATGTCATTCTATTTGAACTAGCCAGAGAAAAAAAAAATCTTCATATTTTGAAACAGGGAGAAAGTAGGGATAGGGCTGTCCAAAATACCCGCCGGCCCGGAGCCCGGCCCGGCCTCGGCCCGGAAATCCGGGCCAGGCCGGGTTCCGGGCCCGGGTTGCCTCAGCGGCGCCCGGCCCGGCCCGGAACAATACTACTCTTATACTCTCTTATTTATACTTTCTAATCCTTTCATCAAATGGCTTCCGGATCTGATTATGAAGAGCAAAACCTATCTCCCGATCCTGAAATGAGTCCTCCTACTGGGTCTACTCCTACCGAAGTTAATCCCGAATCCGGTGGCGACGAATCTGCACCAAGAGCTCCTAAAAGGCCAAGATCCGATGTGTGGAATTTTTACGAGAAGATCGACGTCACCAAGGATGAACACGGTAGGATCCTCACCTAGAAGGCTAAGTGTGCATTGTACGGTAAGATTTTTCAAACTCATCATAAGAGCGGCACCAACCACCTCAAACGCCATTTAGATAAACACAACAAAGGCCAGACTCCTCAAGGTGATATCCGACAATCTATGATTTCTCAATCCTCCTCTTCTGGTAATCTCGGTAGTTGGAACTATGACCCTGCCAGAGCTAGGAAATACGTAATCAGGTTTATCATTCTTAAAAACCTTCCTTTTAAATTAGTAGATGATGATGAATTTGAATATATGTTTAGAGATGGTTTTTATCCTGTATTTAAAAAAATTTCTCGTCAAACCTGTCAACGTGATATTTTAAAATATTATCAGGAGGAACAAGGAAAAATAATTTCTTATTTTAAAAATTTAAACTGTAAATTTTCTTTAACTTCTGATATTTGGACATCTAGAGCACAAACTGGATATTTATGTATCACAGCACACTGGATTGATAAAAATTGGGAAATATTTAAAAGAGTTGTTTCTTTTTTTTTGGTCAATGAAAATTTTTATTCATTTTCCAAGTGAGAATTTTTGTACAATATCACCATCAGCCATAGCTGAGAACCTCAGCACTCATAGTGCATACACAAGGAGCATATATACAACAACTTATAACTCTCTAATTCTCTCCTCTAAGTGAGCAGGATATTTTTCATTCATAATCTTCGAGAAAAAAGAGATCTTTATAGCTTTGAACAGCATCTCAGGTAGCATAGTTTTCCCCTGAAAAATCCTAAGATTCCTCTCTTGCCATATGAAGTATACTGTTATTCCAAATGCCAGTCTCTTTAAATTTTCCGCAAATCCCCTCTTATTAAGCCTGAGGCTGAACCAGTGTATGATACTCTCCCATATGCATGATTTCCAGCTGAACTTCATCCAATCCATCACCAAATTCCAGACAGTGGATGAATATTGGCATTCAAAGAATAGATGGTGACAGGTTTCCTGAAAATTTGTACACAGCACACATTGATTTGCATTAAGAATACCCATCCGACATAGCCTATCTTGAGTAATCAATCTTGATTGAATAGCTAACCATAGGATGAAAGAATGTTTGGGATAATGAATATTATTCCAAACTGTATTAGCCCAGTGTACTTGCTGTGCAGGTTGCACCAAAAAGCTGTACACAGAAGAAACCTGAATTTTATCACCCACACATGACTTGTTTCTTTTATTGCAATAGAAGAGTCACATACTGGTGCTAATGTTGCAAATTTAATAATTGAAGAACTTATGAAATTAAAAATTTCAGAAAGAATATTTTCTCTTTCACTAGATAATGCAAGTAATAACAATGTAGCTGTTGATTTTATCAGATCATCTTTATCATTGCCATGTCATGGTGATCTTTTTCATATTAGGTGCATCTGTCATATTTTAAATTTAATTGTTCAAAGTGCATTTACTGAAATTAAACCCATGATAGAAATGGTTAGAATAGTTGCTTACATGCATAGTGCTTCTGAACAAAGACTTAAAAGATGGAAACAATTTTGTAAAAGGAAAAATGTAAAGCCTAGACTAATTCCAAAAGATGTTGACCATAGGTGAAATTCCACATATGCAATGTTAAGTGTAGCAATAGAATATAAAGACATTATAACTGATTTTATAAACTATTATGCTTCTAGTTCTAGTTCTGGTAGCACTTATGGAATAACTGAAGATGAATGGACAATTATATATAATTTAAATGAAATGTTAAATTATATGTAATTTAAATAAAATGTTATAAGTTTTTTATGATGCTATAATGTTATTATCTGGCTGTTATTATCCAACCATTACTTTAGCTGCTTTATAAATTTTAAATATTCAAAATTTTTTTGATAAATATATGCTACTTTTGGACCTATGATTTTTGAAATGGAGAGGAAATTTAATAAGTACTTTAGGCCTATTCCTCATATTTTTGGTTTGGGGGTTCTTATTGATCGATGCTTGAAGGATATTGGCCTTCGAAGTTTGTTACAATCTTTGTATGGTAATCAGGTTATAGACTTAGATGATGGAACCACCATTACTGCTACTACTCATCATTTAGCTATTAGAAGTTATTTTCAAACCTTATATGATGAGTATGAAGCTAGGCATTGTGTAACTACACAACAGTCTACAGCTTCGGTTTCTTCGAGCTCATCCCGAGCCCGAGGTAAAAGTGTAAGTTTTAATAGGTATGCAATGGTAGCTGAGCTAACTGGTGGATCTGGACTTGGATCGTCATCATCGGAGGTTTCTGAAATAGATGAATATTTTTCTGCTTCTTTAGTTAGATGTCAAGGAAATACTTTAGATATTTTGTAATGGTGGAAAGTATAGAGATCAGTTTTATATCCTATACTTTCCACCATGGTTCGTGACTTACTAACAGTGTAGGTTTCGACGGTAGCTTCGGAATCCGCCTTCAGCACAGCAGGTTGTTTGATCGACGATCATAGGACATGCTTGGATCCGTATACTGTACAAGCGGTGATGTGCTTACAAGATTGGTGGACGTACGAGAAGCGAACGCAAGGCATCGATCGGATGGCTGGAATTGAAGATAAGTTTGAAGAATTTGGACTAGCAGATAGATATAAAGAATAGATTGTAGTTTTTATATCTTAGCTTAAAATTTGTAAAGAATTGTTTTGAAAATAATTACAAATGATAGTGATATAGGTGAGTAGGTACCAACCTAGTTGGGATTTACTTATCTATTGTGATGCGATTAATTCCAAAATAAATTTATACTTGTAATTTGTAAATAATTTAATAATTATTAATAAAGAATTTTTTTTTATCATTTTTTATTTGTAATTTATGTCATTTTAAGTAATTAATAAAATTATTGTTTTTATTACTTTTCTTGTCTTTTTTTATAATTTAAAATTTAAATAAAATTGAAAAATTTTGGAAAAAAATTTAAAAAAATTTAAAAAAAATGAAAAACACCCGGGCCATCCCGGAACCCGGCCCGGAGCCGGCCCGGGGTACCCGGGTCCGGGCCCCGGTTTTGCCCGGCCCGGGCCCGGATTTTCGGGCCGGGCCGGGCCGGGCCGGCCCAGATGGACAAGCCTAAGTAGGGAAGCGATTCAAGAGTGGGGAAAGTGTCAACTACAATCCGAGGATTTTAAATATCTGGTAAGAAAGAGAATTGACAATGAAAATGTATACATTCCAATAAATTAAGATGAGGGGTTACCTCCTCCACCTCTATGCAAATTTGGAAAACAATTCTCCCTCTAAAAGTTAAAATATTTTTCTAGCTCTTGTCCCTCAACAAACTAAACACCAAAGTGTACTTAAGCAGAAAATCTTGGTAGGGAGATCTGACTTGTTCTCTATGCCTAAATGAGTTGGAGGACTCAGAGCATCTATTCCTAAATTGTCAGCTATCAGAAAATGTTTAGGGCTTCTTTAGAGCTAGATTTGCACACACCGATTGGTCGAATAACTTATATGACCTCATTCACTCCAAAGGGCAATTCCTCACATCTTATAATCATATAATCATCTGGCAAGCAGTGTTCTCAAATGTATGTTGGTGCATATGGCATGCATGCATCAACAAAATTTTCCAAAATGATTCCCCTTTAGTTGATAACATTATTAACTCTGTGATCCACTATGTAAATGAATGGACATGTTCTTTAGCAGAGAAAGCAGTGGAAAAACTGAGAGATGCAATGGATGGTCATGGTCTCACAGCAGAGCCAGCACAACACATTGAACAAAGGGCAAATAATCCAATCACAGCCCAAACAGAAGAGGAAGAACAAAGAAGGAGGCAACAGTTGAAAGATGAGGTGAGAAGAAGTGGGATATAAATCAAACACAAGAGCAGTGGGTTTATTTTTGGTCGTTTCTTGATTGTAATTAATTGTAATTAGTATCTTAGAACTGCAACTTACAAATAACCTATCACTTACGTGATGTTACTTCTGATCTTTTCAGAGTAGGAACTTTTCTTTCTCTTTTTTGTCAATTATGATAGGGCTACTTTTGGCCATATGATTATCAGTGTTGTGGTGAATGACGGCTAGGGTCCTCTCGTTACCCATGCTCATCCTTCTTGTGGAGAAGGTCCTACGTATAAACAAATGAGAAAGGATATGTTTCTATTTATACTTTTGTACGACACTTTCTCGCGTCCTTCCTTTATTATCAATCAATAAAATGAACATGGATAGAGAAGAAAGTAATGGTTGTATTAAGATTTTGAAGTTTACTATCTGTTTTTATTTTTATTTTAATCAAAACTTCAACATAGGTCCCTAATATTTTAGCTTGATTAGAAATGACGAGATTAGAAAGGCCACTAAGAGAGGCGACGTGTTCCCCCCAGACATTAGGTAAGATTTATTAATGGAGAAATTTTTATTAAGAAGGTAAACAACTCCTCCGTTCCTTCCGCCACGTGTCTATGAGACGTCACATCCTTCCCATTCACCTCTCAAACCTTTCGTCTCCCTCTTCTCCAAACCCCTAAATTCAAACATTTCTTCTCCACCTGCTTTTTCTTCCTTCACTGATATGTTCAAGACTGTTGTGTCACCAGACCAAAGCATATGTATATTCTCTCTCCGCGTTGGCATTTTCCCTTTCTTAGAGCCTGATTGGACTATTGTCATCAACAAAAAGAGAATAACGAGGGATAGAGCAGATCGTGCTAAGCTATCTTCACCACCAAAACCTCAAAAAAGTATTTTTTTTTCTATAGAGATCCTAGTCATATGGCGAGATCATGCAAATTGGGTTCTTTCCAATGCTTCAGGCGCAATAGTCTTGTCATGCCTAATGTCAAGGGCAAAAAAGTAATTGATAATAATTCAAATTCACCAGGTAAAGAGGAGATGGTTAAGGAATCATTAGATCCTACAAAATTATAGGGATTGGAAGAGCAAGATAATTTCCCTATTGTTAAAATTTTCCTGATTTGGTGGAGGTTAAATTTAAGGATAAAAAAGCATCTTTACCAAGGGTAGTATGGGAAGCCTCTGTCTCAGATTTTAAAATTGGTCAAGAGATAGCTCATCTGAGAAAGCTCTTTTTGCAACCCACATGAGCTTAGATACAAATTCCTATTCTTTCAAGAACTCCATTGATGCTATCTATTGTGCTAAGTGTTGATGTTAAATATCACACAGCTAAATAAAGTCACGGAGTTTGCAAGGGGGCGCTTTCTTCTTCGACTTTATGCCTGATTCGGGAGTTAAGATGATTGAGAAATATGCACATAAGGAGTCCTAAGAGGGCGGAGATAAATTCTCCCGTGGTACATCCGACGATCAAGTCAGTAGATGAACTTGAGTTTAAGTGGAATCACAGAACTGTGTGTTCTTAGGGTTTTTAGATTGCGAATGTTTAGCTATAGCAAATAGCCTCTCCATTTAAGGGAGATGCCGAGGGTAGGTTGGTCACTCCATGGGTATACAGTAAGACGGTAGTGAGGCGGTGATGAGGAGAGAGTGGGAAATAAATCATCATTCGTTCCATACGTGTTGGTTTGTGAGTGGCAGAAGATCACTTCGGCTGCATTGAGAGCCAGCAGCTAACAAATCTTCAAGACAGTTGAGGAGTGACACTTAATGATGATTATCAAAGATTAAACAATGTTGAGAAATAACACCTATGCTGACATATTTGAGGTAAGGACAATCCTTTAGCTTCGTCGAGAAGCAAGACTCATAGGGTCATATCTTTGAGTTGCTGACTTTTGTGTTGACCAACACCGTCTTTCGTATCGACTCAGGAATGTCGGCATGTTCGACTGGTGGAAATGTTGTCTCATCTCAGCTAATAACCATCTTTCGAGTCGACATAAAGAAGTCGACCCGTCTGGGAGGTCAGGATCTCTCGTGTCGACTGTCAGCTCTTCTCGCGCTGACGTTAGGGTGTTGATTTTTTGGGCTGATCGAGATGCTGACTCATCAAGTCATATATTCGTGGAACAGATATGTCCCATAACAGTTAGCCCCTTTTGCTTGGATTCGGCTTAAGCCGAATCCGAGTAAAATAAAGATAATCAAAGGACAAAATAGGAGAAGAGATGGTTTCATTTGAAGAACAGTACTATATGACGTCAGCTGGCATCATCATAACTATAGCAGGGCTGCACTCTTGGTAGATTATGGGCTCTTCGAGGTAAAAGAGAGTGGGCGCACTTTGTCGTTCGTGAGAATTTTGAATTCCGAGGATAGATCCTAACCATAAGAGGTAATTGAATCTAACGGCTCGAATCTTGACAGTTGTAAAGACAGAGTTTCTTTTTATCCATATATAAAATCACCATACGCCACTATCATCCTTTCAAATTCTCTTTTGATTAACTGTTCCTCTTCTTCTTTAATTTTTCTTGCCCTCTTGCTTGTTCTTCCTGCCAACTATCCTTCCGTCCCTCTATGGCTTTAGAAGCGATTGATCATTAGGATTTTCTGTAAAACATTCATTCCAAAGTGACCTTGTACCAATTGAGGACGATGTCTAAGAAGTTTGATATCTCTACAGGATATGAACTACTCCTTCCGACGAGTTCGGAGGCTGTTTCAACCATGGACCTGAACGTCATCCGCTCTATTTGAGACATCTGGACTGTGGTTTAAGGTTACCTTTGTCTCCCTTTCTGAAGTGACTATTTGAGACGTTAGGAGTTTCGCCTGCACAGATGAAACCAAGCCATAGCCATTGTTATGGCATTCATGGTTATATGCTAATGGTTGGCGATAAGACTTACTCTAAAGTTATTTGCTCATTTGGTGGTCGTGAAGGTGAATCAAAAGAGCCCCATTATCACTTTCAAATGATAGAAAAGTTCAAATTGATCGTAGATCTTCCAGATTCACACAAGGATTGGAAGGAGAAGTTTGTGTGGGTTTATCGAGGATGATTTAGAGATGCGTTGCTCCGAATGGCCCGAGATAAGGAGAGATGCTCTTGCCAGAAGCACGTTGTTCTCGGAAGAGAAAAATCAACTTGATTTAATCAAGGGATTCACAGGCTCTCGTCGTTTTGAGGATTTACTCGATAGATCAGTCTTGCGCATGACCGGGGTGTCAGTTGTGCCAGTGACTCCTCAAAATATAGATAGGGCTATGGTCCTCATCACCGGATCAAAGGAGGTGACTACAATGACCGCAGCTAGGCCAGTCGATCCCCATATGGAGCCATCTATTAGGCCGGCTAAATGTCTTCGTGAAGATTTTTACTCTTTAGGGGCATAGTCGATCGATTCTGGAGGCATTCCTTGCTCATAGAAAGAGAAAAAGAGAGTCGGGAAGAATGCTTCAAGTGAGGGAGGAAGAGAGGGGGGCTGATATCGCCCCCTTAGACGACTTGAGATAGAAACCGATCTTGAGAGAATCATCTGGAGCCCTTCTAGAAGAGAGAGCCGAGGAGAGGATACAGATTAGGGAGCAGTCATCGGATCGTCATCAGGAGTCGACTTGAAAAGGAAAGGAGCTGGCTTATGAAGAGATGGGACCTTCTGTTGGTCCGAAATATCCTTTTCCCCATAAATTCTCTGACATAGAAGAGGGAGAATGGGACAAGATAAGAATGTGTCTTATTGGTCTTTCTTCACTTTGTGCCAAGTATGGGATGGAACCCGCGTCGGAGTTCCGTTACGAGGCTGAACGTCATCTTGATGCTTGGGGGACTGTCCTTGGATCTCGCCGAATTCAATCTAGGGCGGTTGAACAATTTCTCCTCCCAGAAGATGAGAAGTATCTGGAGAAGGTGACCGATCTCGGTCTTCATTAGGCTCTTCGCAGCTATTTTATTCGAGGGGCCATTTTGGAAAATGAGTTATATGGTCGAATAGAATGTGTATGGACTGAGTACCATAAGCTTCTTGGGGAGGTAGAATTATTAAAGGCCAACGAGAAAACGGGTCGACAACAGGTTGTCTGGGGACCCGTTTCCGACACTTTTGAAGTCATCATGCTTAGGGAGAAGTTGAATGAAGTGCTTCAAGAGAGGGATCGGGCTGAGGTGTTGGCTCAAGCGGAAAAAAAGGCAGCGGTGCATGCCAAGCATCAATTAGACGAAGAACATATAACTATCACCAAGCTGTGAGAAGAGATTAAACACCTCAAGTCTGCAACCCATGAGCAAGAAATTATGGATAAATATCACCACGATATCTTTGAAGTTTATCGCCAGGATGTCATTGACACTTATCATGAAAGCTTACTTGGGAAGACAGAGGTGGCCTTAGCTTGCAAGGCCGACTATGATCATTTATTGGCTCAGCTCCCTGCCGATTTGAAAAGTATCCCTAATCGCTTTCGATATCCCTCTATGGTCGCCAACTGTTTAGGAGAGCTGGAGGAATTGAAAGTGTTAGGAGGAGGATTTGTTCTGATGAGGCTAAAGGTGATTCAGATGAAGAACAGGGCCGATCGTCTTCTCCACCGCCTACTCCTAAGAGTTCCTCACCTCCGACTCCAGGAGCTAGAATGGGTGTTCCATATGTTTTATAGTAATTCTTCCATTATCATCTTGTAGATTTCATATTTTATAATACTTGATCAATAAATGAAAAACCTTTTGTTCTCCTGATCTTGGTTCTCCTGATCTTGTGAAGTCTCAAAATTTTTGCTGAATGAGTTGCCTTCTTTGTAAACTTGGTGAAATTTGTTAACTACTCCAAGCCAACTGATACCGCCTCTCGAGCCTTCGGAGAGGGTGTCAACTAGTCTGGTCGGTTGAGATGTCAGATCACTAGATTATTCTTCCCTTTATTATATATTTTTGAGAAGCTTTGGCTGCTGTTATCTGATATGACGCGACGGTTTGTCGGTTGGCGAAGATAATAATGATGCTTTGATTCTTTAAAATGTGACGTGGGACTCCATGAGGGATGTGACGTTTAAAATTATAAAATTCAAAATGCTTGGGGTTACGGGTTGAATATTCTATGCTCATCAAAAAGTGATGACCATCAAGATAAGTCCATCTGGCAGTTGAAAGCTATAAAATAACTTTAGGAGAGAGGAAGAAGAACACTCATTATTCATTCCGATCTTCATAGCATTTCTCCTCTTCTTCAAAGTTTTTTCTTCCAAAGAACTCGTTATGGCTTCTTAAAGCTTTGTCGCTGGTCGTAACGAAGACAGGATCAACCTTCTTCGTCTTATTCATTCAAAAGCCTTTGCGAGGAATCTCGAAAAATTCTACAGCTTGTATGATATCCCCAAGGATATCAAGCTGATAGTTCCTGAGGGAGATGACCCAGTATATCGCCACCATCCCAATAGGGCGCCATTATACTTGGCTCATCTTGATCAAGGACTTCGACTGCCCCTCTATCCGTTTATTAAGGAGGCATGCGGCGCTATGGGATCTCTCCCTCTCAACTAGCCCCGAATGCAATGGGGATTCTGATGGCTTTCATAGTCATCTGCTTCCGAGTAGGTGTTCTGCCCATCCTGAATTTGTTCGGCCACTTGGTTGGCATTAAGTCAAACAAAAAGGATCCGTATTTCTTCTTTTACTATACAAGTAATTTTAAGTTTGTCTCTGATGCTCCAGAGTCCAATAAGGACTGAAAAAACATTACTTATGGGTTGAAGGAGCTGAAGAGATTCTTTCTTGCTCGGATTGGCCCGAGATCAACAAAGATGTGTTGAAACCCGGTACTCTTGATGCTGAGGAAAGACAACAACTTAGGAAGATCCAATCTTACAATGGATCTAGAGAGAGGAGCAACCTCTTCAACTTGGCGTTACTTCGAGTGGCGCTCATTTTGTCAGTCTTGCCTACTGAGGCTGATCAAACTAGGGTGAACATGTTGGCGCTCCCTCTTGCTGAAAGTCAGGAAGTAAGATCTAAAGAGGAGGAGGAGTCCGCTGCTAGGCCCCAAAAGAGGCCGAGGGGATATTTGAACTCTCAAAAGACATCCGACTTAAAATCTTAGGTGGGACAACTGGCTGCCCAGTTGGTAAAGAGGAAAAATACTAAGAGACTGGCGACTAGATGCGTCCAGCAACCGATTGCAACACAAGTCACTGAGATGCTCGGAGTTGGCCCTGTTACAAAACAAGGGCTAATAAAAGAGCAGTCGAGTATCCAAGCCAGTAAAGGGGATAAGTTTGTTACTGGGGATTTCCTTATTCCTCTGGCGATTGAGGAGGTGGCGGGATCGTCTAAACCCGCGGATGCTATGGCTGGCATCGAAGTCATCGACCTAGATTCTGAGTCGGCATTAACTCACAGGCCAGGCAAAGAGCCGGTCGAGTTTGCAAGGGAAATGGCTGAAGAAACCACACCCCTCCCTGTGTCTCAGGCAAAAGAGACTATTGGGGACTATGAGTTCAGGGAAAGGGAGGAGGGTGGTTGGCCTTTTCCTCACTGGATTTCAGAGGTCGACTCCTAAGACTGGGAGAGAACCAAAGCGATGCTAGCAGGAGTGCCGCTAGGCCCTTGCTCGCCAAGGAAAGAGCTCTCTGATGGTGACAAGTTCGTCCCGCCTGCACATCTCGACAAAGAGACTTCCATTTAGGGATCTCTCTCAGCTCTAATCATGACCATCCAACAATTCTCTCTTCCTAAAGACGGTAATGTCTTGAAAAGGATACCAAGCTTTGGCTTGCATCTAGCTCTCAAGGCTCATTTAGTCTGAGGCACATTGGTAGAGAAAGAATTGTATGAGTGACTTAAGGACATGTATGATGCTCCATAGAGATGGCTATCGGAGATTACGAAGGAGAAGACGACCAAGGAGGAGGCAAGAGAGAAGGTCAGCGCCTTAGAGGCTGAGTTAAATAGCGTCGAAGCTCACTAGCACCAGGAGGTGAACGCCAGGGAGAGGGTCCTCAAAGGGCTTCAGTCTTTGAGTGATAAGCAGGTATCCACAATTGGAGGTCGAAAGGAAGAGATAGCTCATTAGAAGAGGGAGATAAATCGTCTCCAGCGAAAGATCAAAGAGCAAGACGATCTTCTGGCCGCTCTAACTAAGGAGGTAGAATTCGAAAGGGGCCAAAGAAGAGCTGGTGAGGAGGAAGTTCAATCGAGTCATCTCTCCATCGACCAGTTGAAACACGATCTCAAGAAAGAGCAATCGAGTAGTCAAGCATCCATCACTATGGTGAAGGATTTAAAGGATGAACTTGCTCACTTTGACTCGTCTCAATACATGGATCAAATAATCGAGGATTGGCACCAAAGTTCTATAGGAAAGGCTGATGTGGCCTTAGCCTGTAAAGCTGGGGTCGATTACTTCGCCTCCTTGGTACCTCCTAGCTCACATCCTCCTGTTGATCATTATTATCCTTCCCTAGTCTCATGTTGTCTCGATCTTCTGAAAGAGTTCGAGGCGAGGGGAGGGGGACTGAATTTAATCTTAGGAATGATGAATTCTTAGATGGCACAGAGGAGGAGACTGCAGTTATCCAATAAGCTGTCGCTCCACCCCAATGAGCTTCTACTCACGGAGATAATTGAAAACTTGTTGTGCCCTTTCTCTATTTTTTTTATCAAGCCTCATCAGGCCTTTGCTTAATGTAATAGAAAATTTTCTTGAATGAGAATCCTCTTGTTCCTTAAATTGACTTGTTATTAGTGATTTTAGTATAACTGTAATCAGCTAGTATTGATCTAGGAAGAATCTATCTTATCTCGAGTTTACGATGTTTTATTAAGATAGAACTCTGAAATGTTTAGAACTCAATCAATATCAATACTTGTATATTTTCTAAAAGTATGTGATTTGACTTTGGAGTCAAGTGCCTAGGCTCGAGAGAGTCGACTAGGACTTTCCTTCCCCTAAGGCCGAGAGATGACTGTGGGAGCCAGTCAAAGGGTTGTGCCTTGAGTTTATTCCTGATAAGGTACCAAGGGCTTGGAGTCCGACTCGAAAGTTGAACGCTAGGCTCAAGAGAGTCGACTAGGTCTTTCCTTTCCCTAAGACCGAGAGATGACTGTGGGAGTCTGCCAAAGGGTTTCGCCTTAGGTTTTTTCCTGATAAGGTACCAAGAGCTTAGAGCCCGACTCGGAAGTTGAATGCCTAGGCTCGAGAGAGTCGACTAGATCTTTTCTTCCCCTAAGGCCGAGAGATGACCGTGGGAGTCAGCCAAAGGGTTATGCTTTGGGTTTATTCCTGATAAAGTACTAAGGGTTTGGAGTCTGACTCGGAAGTCGAACGCCTAGGCTTGAGAGAATAGACTAGGTCTTTCCTTCCCCTAAAGCCGAGAGATGACTATGGGAGTCGACCAAAGGGTTGTGCCTTGGGTTTATTCCTGATGAGGTACCAAAGGCTTAAAGTCTGACTTGGAAGTCGAACGCCTAGGCTCGAGAGAGTCGACTAGGTCTTTCCTTACCCTAAGGCCGAGAGATGACTGTAGGAGTCGAGTAAATGGTTGTGCTTTGAATTTATTCCTGATGAGGTACCAATGGCTTGGAGTCCGACTTGGAAGTCGAATGTCTAGGCTCAAGAGAGTAGACTAGGTATTTCCTTCCCCTAAGGTCGAGAGATGACTGTGGGAGTCAGCCAAAGGGTTGTGCCTTGGCTTTATTCCTGATGAGGTACCAAGGGCTTGGAGTTCGACTCAGAAGTCAAACACTTAGGCTCGAGAGAGTCGATTAGGTCTTTCCTTCTCCTAAGGTTGAGAGATGACTGTGGGAGTCGGTCAAAGGGTTATGCCTTGGGTTTATTCCTGATGAGGTACTAAGGGCTTGGAGTCAGACTCGAAAGTCGAACGCCTAGACTCGAGAGAGTCGACTAGGTCTTTCCTTTTCCTGAGGCCGAGAGATGACTATGGGAGTCGGCCAAAAGGTTGTGCCTTGGGTTTATTTCTGATGAGATACCAAGGGCTTAGAGTCCAACTCAGAAGTTGAACATCTAGGCTCGAGAGAGTCGACTATGTCTTTCCTTCCCCTAAGGCTGAGAGAAGACTGTGAGAGTCAGCCAAAGGGTTGTGCCTTGGGTTTTTTCCTGATGAGGTACCAAGGGCTTGGATATATCATTTTTTAGTTACAACAGGTATACGTAATTTCGACTAGAGTTTTCTTATTAAACATATTACTTAGTACATGCTTTCTTCAATAGAAGTCTACAGAGCTTGAGATAAATTAAACTTTATAAAGTTCAAGGAAAATACCGTCGCAAATGTCTGATATTCCATGGGTGGTGGAGGATCCTCCCATCTAGGGCCTTCAGTCGATAAGTACCCGTTCTAAGTTTCTCCAGGACTATATAGGGGCCTTCCCAGTTAGGACCTAGTTTGCCTCACCGGGTGTCTTTATCAAAGATTACTTTACGAAGGACAAGGTATTCAACGTTGAATCTTCTTGGCCGAATCTTACTATTGTAGTGGCGCGCGATTCATTGTTGGTTGATGATCTGAGTCCGGAGTGCTTTCTCTCTAGTCTCTTCTAAGAGGTCGAGGTTGACTCGAAGTCCTGTCGAGTTAACGTCTTCATCGAAGTGTCGTAACCGAATGGTCGGCATACCTATTTCGACCGGAGTAACTGTCTCAGCCCCATATGTTAGCTTAAAGGGGGTCTCCCCCATTGAATTCTTATGGGTTGTGCGTTACGATCATAGGATACTCGGTAATTCCTCCACCCATCGTCCTAGGACGGTATCCACCTTCTTCTTTAATGCTTGAAGAATACATTTGTTGGCAGCTTCTGCAAGTCCATTTGATTTTTGGTGAGCAACTGAAGTGAACTTGAGGTGGATTTGTACTCTTCACAGAAATCTCGAAAACCCTTACTATCAAATTGGGTGTCATTGTCGGTAATGAATGACTGAGGCACACCGAAATGACAAACAATGGATTTCCATACGAAGCTTGTGATGTTGCTTTCACCAATCTTAGCCAGTGGTTCGGCCTCGATCCATTCGGTGAAGTAATCAATCGCCACTATTAGGAGTTTTCTCTATCCTGAAGCTATAGGAAGAGGTCCTAACAAATCTAAGCCTCATTGGGCAAAAGGGATAGGGCTTAAAATAGGAGTCAACTCGGTCACGACGGCTCGAGGAATGGATGAAAAGAATTGACCCCTTTGGCAATGAGATACTAGCTTTATTGATTCGGCTAGGATAGTCAGCCAATAATAACCCTGACGAATGACTTTTTGTTCTAGGGTTCGAGCCCGTGGATGATTACCGCATATATCTTCATGGATCTCTCTAAGCACATAGAGAGCTTACAGCAGTCGTAGACATCGTAAGTAGGATCCTATATTGCTGCCCACATAGGACATTCGATAAAATTGGTTCTCAATCACAAGCTAGCGGCGAGAATTCCTTAACAGGCGCTTGGCTTCAACTCGGTCTTCAGGTAGAACACTTTGTGTTAGATATAGGATAATGGGATCTAACTAACAAGGTGATATAGGTTCTTCTGTCTCCATAAGGATCTCTGATGGCTTTGAGATACTGGGTGCTCCAGTGTGTCTGTATAAACTGTTGGCCCTATAGTTTTGATGATGATCTATCAAACAATTTATCGCTAATCTATTCTCTAGTTTTTGTTGTTTTGTTTTTCTCTTTACAGGTAATTCAATACACGACAATCAAACATTAAAGATTCAAGTTCATATGTGTGCATTCACCTAGGTATAAGTTTAGTTTGCTTACATATATCGCATATTTATATGTAAGCTCAATATATGTACACTTAACACAATTTTGATGTTTTCTATCATATAAATGATTTTTCATCAAACTTTGTTACAATAGTCTTTATTTCATGTTTACAGCTCTTTCATACTTTATTATATATATATATATATATAAT
>NC_033798.1:95007506-95008670 GCF_001876935.1 Asparagus officinalis
TCCTAGGACGGTATCCACCTTCTTCTTTAATGCTTGAAGAATACATTTGTTGGCAGCTTCTGCAAGTCCATTTGATTTTTGGTGAGCAACTGAAGTGAACTTGAGGTGGATTTGTACTCTTCACAGAAATCTCGAAAACCCTTACTATCAAATTGGGTGTCATTGTCGGTAATGAATGACTGAGGCACACCGAAATGACAAACAATGGATTTCCATACGAAGCTTGTGATGTTGCTTTCACCAATCTTAGCCAGTGGTTCGGCCTCGATCCATTCGGTGAAGTAATCAATCGCCACTATTAGGAGTTTTCTCTATCCTGAAGCTATAGGAAGAGGTCCTAACAAATCTAAGCCTCATTGGGCAAAAGGGATAGGGCTTAAAATAGGAGTCAACTCGGTCACGACGGCTCGAGGAATGGATGAAAAGAATTGACCCCTTTGGCAATGAGATACTAGCTTTATTGATTCGGCTAGGATAGTCAGCCAATAATAACCCTGACGAATGACTTTTTGTTCTAGGGTTCGAGCCCGTGGATGATTACCGCATATATCTTCATGGATCTCTCTAAGCACATAGAGAGCTTACAGCAGTCGTAGACATCGTAAGTAGGATCCTATATTGCTGCCCACATAGGACATTCGATAAAATTGGTTCTCAATCACAAGCTAGCGGCGAGAATTCCTTAACAGGCGCTTGGCTTCAACTCGGTCTTCAGGTAGAACACTTTGTGTTAGATATAGGATAATGGGATCTAACTAACAAGGTGATATAGGTTCTTCTGTCTCCATAAGGATCTCTGATGGCTTTGAGATACTGGGTGCTCCAGTGTGTCTGTATAAACTGTTGGCCCTATAGTTTTGATGATGATCTATCAAACAATTTATCGCTAATCTATTCTCTAGTTTTTGTTGTTTTGTTTTTCTCTTTACAGGTAATTCAATACACGACAATCAAACATTAAAGATTCAAGTTCATATGTGTGCATTCACCTAGGTATAAGTTTAGTTTGCTTACATATATCGCATATTTATATGTAAGCTCAATATATGTACACTTAACACAATTTTGATGTTTTCTATCATATAAATGATTTTTCATCAAACTTTGTTACAATAGTCTTTATTTCATGTTTACAGCTCTTTCATACTCTATTATACATATATA
>NC_033798.1:95009116-95017646 GCF_001876935.1 Asparagus officinalis
TTCGCGGTCGACCGCCGCGGTCGACCGCCAGCTTTCAAACTCTATTCTCAGCCTTTTTGTGCCTCGCGATCGATCGCGAGATTTTCACGGTTGACCGCCGATCTCATCATTGCCTTTTAATGGCTATTTTCTACAATGGCTATCTGAGACTATTTTGGTCTTTTCTAATTGGTTTTGGCTGATATTTTGAGTGGGTATAAATACCCCATTGCTCTTCTCTTTCAGTAACTAACCAAATACAAAGAGTTTTGTTTTACAATTAAGTTTTAATAAAGGTTTAAGAAGTGTTTAAAGAGTTGTTAAGCTATTTTCATCAGTCTGTTTCAAAAGAAGTTTTCTACAACAAGAAGAGGCTTTCAAATTCCATCATCCACTGTTCTTCTTGTCTATTGAGAAGTTTTCCTAACTCTTTCTTATATAGCTTATTGATTCATTTTCATATCTTAGCTATATTTTATTTGAGTTGCATATTATCTATTCACTGTTATCACACACACAATATTAAGATTAATATCTTCATACTATATAGTGTGGGTTGTGGTGTGTGATTTAGTGAGTGTGAGCTTCATTTGTGTTCTTATTTTTTGTTGAGAACAAATCATTGTATTTAATCATTGTTGTGAGTATCACTTATAATACACTTGTACACCGAGAGAAGTGTGAGGCGAGAGACGGGGTCGAATCCAATAGGAGTGACGTCGGTTGATGAACCTATGGAGAGGTTGCGTCCGAGCACTTGAGGAGGAGGACACGGGCTAGGTTCCTACACTTAGTGTGTAAAGTGTAATTGCATAGTGTTTGTTGTGTGAGAGTTTTCGGTAAGCTTGTAAACCGAGTGTATAGAAGTTCCGGTTTCCAAACCGGATTGTGATAGTGGAGATCTCCTCGAGGTGAGGAGCGGGGACGTAGGTCGTGGTGACCGAACCTCGTAAACATATCGTTTGTTTGTGTTTTGCTTAGCGTACCTTTTATTTGTGCTTATTCATATCATTCTTGTTCATATCTATCTTATATCATTCTTGCAAGAACAAATTAATCAATATAATTTTAATTGGTATTTAATCGGGATTAGATTAGCATAAGACCCTAATCACCCCCTCCCCCTCTAGGGTCTAATATAAACAGGTCTAGAACAAATTCTCGAATTCATTGATCCTAGTTTGGAGAGGGCATCTGCTCGAGCATTAAGGGCTTGGGGAACTTGAACTATCTTGGATTCCAAGAAGGCTGTTAGAAGTTCTTTGGCGACTCGAAGATATTGGGCCATCCTTGGGTCTTTAGCAGCATAGCACCCGTTGATTTGATGGACAATTAATTGTGAGTCGGCTAGAATGTAAAGGCGTTCGGCTTTCAAAGCTTGTGCCGCTCAGAGGCCGGTGAGTAGAGCTTCATACTCGGCTTCATTGTTCGAGGTCGAGAATTTAAAGGAAATGGAATGGTCATATATCGACCTGTCAGGACTTCGTATGACCACTCCTGCTCTACTGCCTACCTCTCCAGAGAATCCATCTACTTGCAGTAGCCACCACGAGTCATATTTGGGTGAATCATGCTCCAGAGCACGATGAGTCGGAGGGATCGCCTAGCGTTATGGGGGTGAAGGTTGAGGAGGTGGCATGAGTACTCTCGGTTCATCATTCTGGGGAGCCGATTCGATCAAGAAGTCGGCCAAGGCTTGAGCCTCAATAGCTGTTCATGGTTCAAATTAGACATCGTGCTCGCTAAGCTCTGTTAGACCCTAGAGGGGGGGTGATTAGGGTCTTATGCTAATCTAATCCGATTATATGCCAATTAAAACTAATTAACAAGTTATCCTAGCAAGTATGAAATACCACAAGATATATGAGCTAGGATAAGCAATGTAAACAATGAGATATATCCTATATGATGAAATATATGCAAGGATATATAAGCTAGCACAAGATGATATATCCTACCAAAGAGATATACAATATGATATATGTAAGGATATGCAAACACAAGGGTAACATAAACAAATGAAATAGTGGATGAAATAAACAATGAGAGAAAGGCTATAAAGATGAACAAATATAAGTGTTAAGCCAAACTCAAACAAGCAATATGATCACAGAGTTCAGACCTTCCGTCCTACGTCTCCGCTCCCCACTCCCTGGGAGAAATCCACTATTACAATCGGGTTTTCTACGTTCACCCGAATAACGTTTACACCACACAATACGGTTTTCTAGTTTACCGAAAACTCTACAACTAACACACTCTTGTAATCCCACTCTACACCCTCTCAAGTGTTGAACTAGACGTGTCTCCCTCAAGTGCTCGGTTACAACCTCTCCCTAGGCACGTCAACCGACGCCACTCCTCTTGGGACGATCCCCGACTCTCGCCACACACTTCTCTCGGTGTACAAGTGTATTATAAAGTGATCTCATAATAAGCACAATATAAATCAAATGATTGTTCTCTAAACAAGGTGAGAACTTAATTAAGCACAACTCTTAGTCACAAACCCACAACCCCAAATTATACTATGAATGTAAATACAATAAGCTCAAAAGGTTGTGTGTGAACAAAGAGATATAAATCAAAACTAAACTCAATGTAGTTCTAGCTTAATAACAATGATAATCAAATATATAAAAGAGCTAGAAATAGAGTTTAGAAAACTTCTTAATAGATCAAGAGTTGGAGGGAGAATAATTGGAAGCTCAAACTTCAATAGATGATCTCCTCAAGATCTTGTGGAATTGATTCACAAAACCAAAACACTCAAATGCTTAAAAGCTTATAAACACACTTAAACCAAACATAAACCCTTGTTAAGACTTTCTTAAACTTGTTTTAAAACTCTCTCAATTGTTAATAGAGAGTTGAAGGCAATGGGGTATTTATACCCACTCAAAAGTTCAACAAAAACCCCACTAAAAAGACAACAAAGCCCCCAGAAAAACACCTCAGAAAATAACCGTTGGAGTCCAACGGTCAAATCGGCGGTCGACCGCGACGGTCAACCGCGAAGAACAAAAAGCGGTAGAACTATTCTGGACAAGCGACGGTCGGCCGCGAAACTCTCTGGACTCGCTACGGTCGACCGCGACGGTCAACCGCGAGCCATAAAAACCTATAGTGAGTTTCTGAACTCATGGGCGGTCGACCGTGGCGGGGGACCGCGAACAGATACTACAGAAAAACAGGTTTGAAAACAGATTTTTTGACTTTTGGAAAATTGTTAAAAATAACAAATGAAGTCCAAAAATAATGAAACTTTGGGAAATGTATATAAACATGTAAATGAACATGTTACAAAAAGAATTTTCCAAATTGCATTTCCCATTTGTGAAAGATCATCATTTTGCAAAAATAGTCCAAAACACGAAAATGTAAACATGTGAATTTTGATATTTAGGCTAAACCATGTTTTGAAACTTTGCACAATGATTATGTAGACTTAATAAAATATGTATATGATTTTTGTTAAGTCCAAAAACTAAGAATATAAAATTTTTACAAAATTGCATATTCCATGCAATGTTTTCAAAAACACAATAGTAAATATGAAATATGTGATTTCATATTATAAACATAAAACCCAAAACCATGCATGTATATAAATGTATATAACTATATATATGCATAGAAACCAAAACTTATGTATATATATATAACTATATATATATATACAAAGAAACCAATAAATGTGTGTGTATAGATATTGAGCTTAACGTACTTAACACACATAATATAAAACCTAAACTAAGATTACCCAAGTTGATCTTGATCTTCAATAAGCTTGACTTGCTGTTTGCCTAGAATAAATACGAAAACACAAACACTAGACAAACAACATTAGAAGTAAATTGTTTGTTAAACACTATTAAAACAAGAAGGCCAACAAGCTCAACCTCCCAGGCAACCATTCTTCCTGATGTGGTAGGACTTCCCAAAGCTTTCTTTAAAGGTAGGCTCGTTCTGACAATAATGAGGTGAGCCTGAAAATAAGGACGAAGTTATCTGGCCGTAAGGATGAGGGTGAAGGTAGCTTTCTCTATAAAAGAATAATTGAGTTCGCCTTCTTAGAGGATTCGGCTCACATAATAGACGGGCTTTTGCGTATTTTCTTCCTCCCGAACAAGGACAAAACTAACTGCTTCAGAGGAGACGGCTATGTATACAAACAAAGTCTCCCCTCTTATAGGTTGGCTCAGCAATGGCTTTGCACTCAAGTAAGCTTTGAGATCTTGAAATGCTGCTCTGCATTCAGCCGTCTAAACTATACCCTCCTTCGAGCCTTTGCTTCCTCTTAATATTTTAAAGAAATGGAGGCTTCTCTTGGCGGACTTGGATAAAAATCAATCTAGAGCTGCGACCTTTCCATTCAACCTCTGAATCTCTCTCAAAGTACGTGGCTCAGGGAGTCGCTCTATTGCGGCAATCTTTTTAGGGTTGACCTTAATACCCTTTTGGATAATCATGAATCCAAGAAATTTCCCTGATTGTACGCCGAAGGCACATTTAGTTCGATTGAGCTTCATTTGATATCGCCTTAGGGTTGAAAAGGTCTCGTCCAAATATGAAATATGGGTAGACGCTTGTTTGGATTTTACCAATAGATCATCCACGTAAGCTTCCAGATTGTTACCGATCTGATGTTGGAAGACATTGGCTACAAGTCTCTAGTAGGTAGCTCCAGCATTCTTCAGTCCAAAGAGCATCATTTTGTAGCAGTACTTACTCATATCGGTGATGAAAGAAGTCTTCTCTTGATCGTGCTTAGCCATGATAATTTGATTGTAGCCAGAGAAAGCATCCATGAAACTAAGCATTCATATCCCGCGCTCTCGTCAACTAACTGGTCGATTGAAGGCAGGGGATAACTATCTTTAAGACAAGCTTTGTTAAGATCGGTAAAATCCACACACATCCTCCACTT
Source organism: Asparagus officinalis (assembly GCF_001876935.1). NCBI lineage: Eukaryota > Viridiplantae > Streptophyta > Magnoliopsida > Asparagales > Asparagaceae > Asparagus > Asparagus officinalis. The sequence continues at coordinate 95,014,026 of NC_033798.1, forward strand.
ATTCAGTGCTTTTTTCACCAGGACCATATTGTCTAACCACTCTAGATATTGGACATCTCGGATAAAGTCAGCTTTCAAAAGTCTCTTCATCTCGTTTGTTGCCACCTTCTGACACTCTGGGCCAAGCTGCCTCTTTTTCTGTCGAACTGGTTTGACATGTTTGTCTACGGCCAGTTCATAACACATTATCTCAAGGGGAACCCCTAACATATCGTCCGGTCTCCAAGCAAATACATCAGTATTGGCTTTTAAAAATTCAACCATAGCCCCTCTCAAGGGCTCGACTAATCCGGACCCAATCTTAATTGTCTTCATTTCTTCTTGATCAATAGGGACTTCTTGGAGCTCTTCTACTGGCTCCGTCCTTGGTCTTTCTACTGTCTTCTCCAGTTAGAGACAAGTTTTTTCAATCGGCATAGTGTCTTGGACACCCTTCCCTTTGATCGAGAGTAGATAGCAAGATCTAGTGTCCCTTTGATTGCTCTGAGCTACTCCGACTCTATTTGGGGTCGGAAATTTAATAATCTAATGATAAATTAAGGGGATGGCCTGCAAGAGGTGGAGAGCGATTCGACCCAATATAACATTATGGGCTGAGTTCAAATCCATTACCAGAAACTAGATTTGGATAGTAATTTGCATAGGATATTCTCCTAATACAAATGGCAAGGTTATCATTCCCTCTGGCAAGAGTGCATGGCCAGTGAAACTCACAAGGGGTCCTCTACAAGGAAGGAGGCGGGATTTGTCAATTCCCATCTGATTGAAGGTGCTAGTATATAAGACGTCCATCGAGCTTCCGGTGTCTACCATAATTCGTTTCACCTGATACCCATTAATGACTATGGTGATAACAAGAGGATCATCATGGGCCGTCTCAACACCCTGTAGGTCATCATCAGTAAAAGATATGAGCTCTTCTGTCCTCGCCTTCTTGGGATCATGATCAACTTGTAGCGTTCTTCTAGCATATCTCTTTCTTTCATTGTTGGATGACCCCCTAATTATAGGACCCCCACTTATTACATTAATGACTCCTTTGTGAGTAGTCTCTTAGGGTCGTTCGCCTATTTGAGGTCGAGATCGAGGAGACCACGAGCGGGATCTCCTATTATTTCTGTTTGGGATAGTATCCCTACGATCTCTCCGAAAAGTGAGATTTCTCAGATGTCCTCTCTCACTCAGATCCTCTATATCCCTCTTGAGAATCCGACAATCATTGGTAATGTGTCTGTGATCCCGATGGTAATGATAATATTGCTTAGAGTCCCTGCTTCTAGGATCTGATGACATCTTAGGTGCAGGATCTTTGAGATATCCTTCCCTTTGGACCATAGTCAAGGCATTAGTAAGCGAGGTGTCCAAGATGGTTAAAGATTCTTTTGGTGTCAGATTTCTTTGTTGGTTCCTCCTGTCTGAGTGATTAGGATGGGAGTTGACCCTTGGAGGATTCTTGTGCCATCCTAGTCTTAGAGGACTTCCGGTCAGTTTAGGTGATAGAACTATTGCTGGTACTATTTGAGGGTTTGAGGGAATGGCCATGGTTGCTAGCGTTGCTGAAGTCGTGGCAACGGGAACCCCCGTGTCCCTTGCTGAGGCCTTGTAAGCCTGGGCATCCTCCATGTCCATGTATCCATGGGCTTTAGCCATCAATTGTTTATAATTGGCGATTGGTTTCTTAGCGAGTGAGTCAGCCAATTCATTGCTCTGCAGGCCGGCGACGAGCGCCACCATGGCGACTGTGCTTCTCGGGTCATTGACTTCCAGCCTCTTAGCTTGGAATCTCTTGAAGTAGGCCCATAGGCTCTCTTTTGGTCCTTGCCTCATTTGGATCAGCACATGAGGGGGGGGGGGGGGGGGGGGCGGGGGGAGCTTCTGCTTAGTGTCAGCTAGGAAGTGGTGGATGAACTTTCGACTCAACTGTCAAAAATTATTGATGGACCTTCTACTCAAAGTGTTCCACCAAAGCTTAGCATCTCCAGTGAGGGTGATAGGGAAGCATCGATAGAGGATTGCTTTCGAAACTTGGAGCATACTCATTATGTCGAAATAATTTTGAACATGCTCAGAAGGATCTCCTTCACTCGAGTATGTCCCTAAGTGGGGCATTTTGAACTTATCAAATGAGCATTTCATTATCTCGTCTTTAAGTGGGGCTATTCCCTCCGATTGTATCGTCAACCGGCCTATATACTCGATCGTAGGCGGAAGCTCCTGAAGTGGTAGATAAGGACGAGGGGGCGCAATGATGGGGCTTCTTAGAGCCTGTTCCTTTAGCACATCCTTCTGAATGACTAGGACCAGAACTTTCACCATGGATTTTTGAATGAGGATGGAGGTGTCGCTCCTGTTGATATGAGACGCCCGATTGCCTGGGGCGGTTCTCCGCCTGCTTAGGGGGGTTATGAGGAGTTCGCGGTGAGACATCCCATTGCTGGGAAGGAGGTGCTTCTGATCGTCAGTCTCCAGAAGGTGGAGGTGGTATAGTGGCATGTGGTGATGCTAGGATTCGCTATAGAACATCGTTAGTCAAGACGGCAAACTACTCTTTAAGTGATAGGGTTTGTTGGTTCACCGCTCGTTCCAATTGATCTTGTGTAACATAATTAGGCGACTTTCTTCGAGGTTGAGACTGCTCAGATCCTATATTGGAGCCTAACATTTTTTTCTCAAAAAAGGAAAAGAGGCCCCACGGAGGGCGCCAAACTGTTGATGTTAAATATCACACAGCTAAATAAAGTCACGGAGTTTGCAAGGGGCTGCTTTCTTCTTCGACTTTATGCCTGATTCAGGAGTAAGATGATTGAGCAATCTGCACATAAGAAGTCGTAAAAGGGCGGGGATAAATTCCCCCGTGGTACCTCCGACGATCAAGTTAGTATATGAACTTGAGTTTAAGTGGAATCACAGAACTGTGTGTTCTTGGAGGTTTTTAGATTGCGAACCTTTAGCTATAGCAAATAGCCTCTCCATTTAAGGGAGATGCCGAGGGCAGGTTGGTCACTCCATGGATATACAGTAAGACGGTAGTGAGGCGGTGATGAGGAGTGAGTGGGAAAATAAATCATCAGTCGCTCCACACGTGTTGGTTTATGAGTGTCGTGAGATCACTTCGGCAGCATTAGGAGTCAGCAGCTAACAAATCTTCAAGATAGTTGATGGGTGACACTTAATGGTGATCATCAAAGATTAAACAATGTTGAGAAGTAACACCTATGCTGACAGATTTGAGATAAGGGCAATCCTTTAGCTTCGTCGAGAAGCAATGCTCATAGGGTCATATCTTCGAGTTGCTGACTTTCGTGTCGACCAACACCGCCTTTCGCATCGACTCAGGAATTTCGGCATGTTCGACTGGTGGGAATGTTGTCTCATCTCAGCTAATAACCGTTTTTCGAGTCGACATAAATAAGTCGACTCGTCTGGGAGGTCAGGATCTCTCGTGTCAACTATCACCGCTTCTCGCGCTGACGTTGAGGTGTCGGCTTTTTGAGCTGATTGAGATGCTGACTTATCAAGTCATATATTCGTGAAACAGATATGTCCCATAACACTAAGCCTCCAAGGACCAATCAAATAGAGGCGGAGACGATGGCTCCCCTATCCATTAGCTACAAGCCG
>NC_033798.1:95017656-95107501 GCF_001876935.1 Asparagus officinalis
GCCGTATTAGAGATTCATGGTAGGAGCAAGAATGAGTCTACCTCCTGCACACATAAAGGGAAAGTCGTCCTCATCTTCTATACCCCCATTGACTATTACCTCTATATCTGATGATTTTCTATATAATATTATGGAAAATTATGGTATAAAGGAACCTTTCAGTCAAGAGATGCTCCATAATACACACACATACATACATCTTTTGGACAGGGCACCTCACCCTATTTTCTGCTTAAAAAAGCCTGATTTTATTGCATTCTTAACTTTTAAAACTCATCAATATAGGTTCCTAACATTTACCTCATTATTCAAGTTTGGTGCTTCTTTTTTTCCATTAACTTTGATAACATGATAGGACTTTTTAGTAACCTTGTTAGCGGACCCCCAAAACCCCCCCTCCACCCTCGCGTTTCGAAATCAAGGAAAAAATAAGAAATGACAAAACAGTCCTACCACATCAGTAGAAATTAGCGGATAAAACAAACAAAGACAAACTTGATAATGAGGTATACCTTAGGGACTTCTATTAATTAGCTTAAAACGTTAAGGACCAAAATGAATACCAGGCTAAGACATTAGGATCATATGAAAGTTTTATCTTTATTTTATTTAGAATGGGTCAGTTTTTAGAGCTCATGGGTAGACCTAGCACTAATTATGTTATATTGTTGTAGGCAATTTATGTAATTTGATTTATGTTGTAGAAGATCAAAATAAGGCAACAACTTTGGTACTCTTAAAAAAATTAAAATACTTAATTTGTGCTCTCTAACTTATTGACCCTCACAAAGAACCGAGTACTGAACCTAGTTTTGTATTTATCTGCACTTTCAATGATAATAACAAACTTAACTTTAACTAGTTCATCTTCTTCCTCTTGATTCGTTTGTTTGATTTGAGAATTTTTTAATTAGGTGGTAATTGGAGAGAGTTCATTTATCTCAATCCTTACCGCTCATTCCATGTTTAAGGGATGAAATCATTTCATGTAGGATTTGCATTATTGTAATGGCGGATTTCATAATAGTGTTTTTAATTAAAAATGACGAGTTTTCAAGACACGGGCATTTGGGGGGGGGGGGGGGGGGCACTAATGTAGCATCAAAAATCCCGTTCTATCGGCGCTTAAAAATTGGATTGAATAGTAATGACTGGGATAATTGTGCACTTAATTACAAAGGATCTGAATCCCTAATCCCTTAAAATTGGAATGAGTAGTAAATATTGATATTATTAGATTCTCTCCAATTGCTATCTAATTAGAGAGCATCCGGACCCAAAAGACCAAAGTCTCTACGGCTTAGCCATTGGCATTTCGGAGCTACAAAGTAGTAAGAAACTCACATAAGTATTAGTCCCGAAATATTGTCTTGTATTATTTTAGAATTTGAACACTACATTCAATTTAGGTTTATTACATTGCAAATGTTAAAAAAAAGATAAAAAATGAATTTTGCACAAAATTAAGAGTAATGATAATTAGACCACCCTTTCCAAACTACCTTCAAATCACTACACCCAAAAATAAATTTGATGGCTCATCAATTTTGATGTCAATTCAAATAGAAGGACCCCATATTTTCGTGTATAATAGCAATAGAAGTATTTCAGAGAGTGTATTTTTTGTTAGAATTATCTCAAAAGTAAATATATATCATACTCCCTTTAAAAGTACGAGTTATGAAAAAGTTTTTTATGGTTAATATTACCCTTCACTATTTTAAATATTTTATTTAAATCTTAATCTATCCTAATCATAATTATATCTTATCCTAATCCCATGTGAACTGCCTACAACTTAAAAATCTAAAAAATAAGATTAATAAAATATATGAAACAAGTCGACTATATTAGTTTGTTAAGGTAAAGGACTAATATGCTATAATATATGAAGTATTATAAAAATTCCAAAAAAGTTTTTAAAAATTGTACAAAATACCCTCAAAAGTTTAAAATTACACAAAACATTCTAACATTTCAAAACTTAAAGCAACAAATATGAAATTTAAAAATTAATAGCAGTCTCCAAAGAATCTAAAATTTATGATTAACACCCTCAACATTTTAAAAATTATAGAAAACATATCTAAAGTTTAAATAATAAAAAGCACCCTTAATTTCTAAAATTTTAAAATTTACCGAACAACAAAGATGAAATCAAGGGTTTAACATCAGGACACCTAAAAATTTAAAATTTATAAAAAATAACCTCAAATTTATAAAGATTTCAAAAAAACTCCTTCAAAAGTTAAAAATCACAAAAAATCATGAAGTTTCAAAACTTATAACCAGTACATATCAAATATAGAAATTATCAGTGGACCATTAAATTTTTAAATTTTATAAAAAACAATCTAAATTTTCAATAATTACACAAATACACCCTCAAATTTTTAGAGTCGTAAGAAATATCCTAACATTCGAAAACTTACCACCAACACATGAAATATGGAAATTACAAGTACCCAATTTAAAATTCAAAGTTTTTAAAAAACACTCTCAGGTTTTAAAAGTTACAAAACACACCCTAAAAAATTTAAAATCACAAAAAAGGACTACATTTCAAATCTTAGCAAATAGAAAAGTTGTTATTTGATATTCTTTTATTAAGATATATAAATTTAACTTCCAATTTAAGATTCACTATTCTTTTTTAGCATCTAAAAGTGATCTAATTTTATCGAAAAAGATAAAGATGGATATCGGCTCAATAAAAATGAAACAGAAGGAATGAAAGACATTGTTTTCTGAATATTTTATAGAATATATTTTTTGAGTAAATTAGGAATCTTTAGAAGGGATTTTCATGAACTTTTTTTAAATATTTTTATATGCTTATATAAATGCTTTCATCATATAAAAGTATGCTAGCGTTAGCATTAATCTTTAGTCGGTTTTTTTTTAAAGTCTATCGAGGATTAGGAACAAACTCCATAATCTCTTTTGTATTATTTTAGCTCACTTTTAATCAATCGTCTTATTTTATTAGCTTTAATTATTCATCTTCCTTTTATAATGTTATTTTTCAAGTGTTTTTCACTTTTACAACGCTATACTTTCTGAGGTCATGCTTAGTTTCATGTCTATCCAAATAACATGACAATTCAAATTGGCTTCGAATTATATTTGTTTCCTATCAATTCAATTATTAACATAAAAAGTTAAATTGAGTGTAGCTCATTTAAATGAACATTAAAGAAAATAAATAATCATAATGCTAAAGTTTAGAGATATAACTGAGCAAAAACCATCAAAGTGAATCCAAGAAATAAATAAATATATTAAATTATGATATTTAATCATATACATTGCACTGGTATAAAACCTTGTTTCTAAAATTTGGCATTTGGGTGTTTAACCTTGCCCTAGTGAGTTTGAATCAGAGTGAAGATAAATTTATGTTTTTATTTTTAAAATAGGGTTTAGCTACTAGTGGCCATATATCCAAAAAAAAAATCCACTTGGACGCTAGCTCCCGGTACAACGGGTTAATATTCGTAATTTTCTACTTCTGTTTACCTATAAATAACTAAAGTTTCTGCTTTTAGCCCAAATCCCCAAAGATAGCGCAATCTCTCAAATAAATCAAATTCCAAATCCCTAGAAAATTACTAATGTAACATGATCATGACTAATACATTCATTCCATGTAAGGCCACATCCTCCCATCACTTCTTGAGCCCCGCTTCTTACTAGCAATAGAAAACATCCAAACGGAGACTACATCAATGGTCTCACAACAAAAGAATGTTAGTTTAGAAAATTAAATACAACATCACCTTATTAGCCTACTCACTAATGATAAAATGAGTCAATGATACACATATCATTATTTTTCTTTCGTTCATTTTTCAATATATCTGATTAAGACTTGGGACTTGAATCTAACTAGCAGATGCATCAAAGAAAAAGTCTTTAATTGTTCTTCCATGAGCATATGTACATTCCAATGTCTATTATGATTTTCTAAACTTCATTAGCATTCACGTTTATATGTTAATATCCATATTGCTAAAATACACATATGGAATTTGCAAATATTTTTTCCAACTAAACTACCAAAAATAACATCTCGTAATATGTGCATGATGACAAATTTGTTATTTAATACAAACACAGGGGCATTCTATAGGGGTGCAAAACAATCCGTATATATCCGAGCCGACTGCAAACGTATCTGTTTAGACAGTTGATGTGGTAGGAAAAGATTGCAACCATCCGGATATGGTTTCAGTTCAATTTTAGTTTTGGGTTTTCATTCGGATACGTTTTTCGGGTCGATTTTGAGGATATGGTCCGCATATCCGGATGTATAACTCAACTATTTTTTATATTTGGGTGTTGGGTCAGGTCTTTATATATATTGATACGAGTGTATCTTATTCTCCGCTTTAGGAGCTTAGCGATCCTCATGGGAGCTTGAGGATAGACGATTCTCATGGGATCTTGAGAATAGAGGCGTGGATGAAGCCGTTGGTGGCGGCGAAAGAAGCCAAAAGCAAGAATACAACAAAATCAGGGAATTAGCGCTCAAGCTCTGGCTAGTCGACCGCGACACACTGGTCGATCGACCGGATTAGTGGACACTACATGGTGAGGAATGAGTCCTCTGGCTGGTCGACCGCGACATATTGGTCGGTCGACCGGACGTTGTTCTGCCTGCAGGGGTTTGAAACCAACCCTTTGGCCGGTCGACTGCGACATGTGTGCTGATTGACCGGATCGAGTTTTTTGGGTTTTCCTGAGCCAATTGGGACTCTGCTTTGAGACGAATCCTGGTTGTATTTGGCTTGGTTATTTACAAGCTTGTCATCCACTTTGTGTACTCTATAAATAGAGATTGTTTGGGGTTTCTAAACATCAGTTGTTGATCAGAGAAGATCAGTTTTGATCAGATTGAAGATTCTAATCAAGAGATTAGGGTTTTAGAGAGAATAGAGAGTTTGTTCTTTCAGTTTTGATCAGATTGAAGATTCTAATCAAGAGATTAGGGTTTTAGAGAGAATAGAGAGTTTGTTCTTTGTTCTAGTGAGATTGTGAGAGAGAGAATCAAGAGATTAGGGTTTTAGAGAGAATAGAGAGTTTGTTCTTTGTTCTAGTGAGATTGTGAGAGAGAGAGAGAGATTTGTAATATTTTATTACTCATAATCTAGAGAATATATTTTCCTTCTCCAATTGAATTTTTTTGTGTGTTTGATATTCTTCTTCTCAAAAATCACATTTGATAATTCTGCAATCAAAGGTGCTCACACGACGACTCATATCAAGTTGGTATCAGAGCGATCGGATCATGTGAAGGGGAAAATCCTGTGTATGGTCCTTACTCGATCGTAATACAAGACGCTATGCGAGATTCTTTTTTCCTTGGAAGAAATCCAGAAATTAAAGAAGAAGAAGGAGACAAACTTAGTGACGGTGAACCGAGCGAAGAGGCTAGTGAATGCAAGCAAAAATTTTATCTCGCTATGCATTAGTTCTTATGAGGAGCCACTGAAAGAGGGTTGCAAATTAGAGTCGAAGGTGACTAGACAAGACGCGGGACAAAGGAGTCGTTTCCAATCGGACGTCAAGACCATGTTCCTAGCAAAGCTAGGTGGTTCAGAAAAGATGGAGGAGCTTGAGTGTTTTCTTAGCTGAAATTCTAACTTGAACGAGACTTTAAGTTCCTAAAGGGGGGAGCCATAATATGGGTGTATCTTCTTCTCTGTTTCGAGAGCTTAGTAATCTTCATGGGAGCTTGTGTTAGTACCTTTGCTTTGATGATGATTTATAAGCAATCCCTAACATCGTTTGTCTAGTGTTTGTATTTGTTTATTAGGTATTCTAGACAAACAACGAAATTGGAGGTTGGTTGGATTGCGCCTACACGATCATATCCATTGGAGGATGGAAGGAATATCAGAATGAAGCAATTCATAATTTAAGTTAAAGATTCAAGTTCAAGCTTCATCCATGTTTACCATGATGAGCTTAATTGAGGATCAAGATTGCTTGGGTATAGTTTTTATAGTTTAGGGTTTATACTTATGTGTTAATACTTAGAGCTTAATCTTATACACACATACACATTTTGGTTTTATAGTTTTCAAGTTTGAATATGAAACAAATTTACTTATTTATATACATACATACATGTTTCATATTTATCATTTTTGGTTTTGTTAAACAATGTGTTTAGTCACATAAACATGAAAACTCAATACACATATATAAATATATTTTCATGTTTATATGTGCTTAAGATGATTTCATTAATCAACAAGTTTAAAATCAATGAAATCATGTTTATCGCAAAAATATGTGTTTATGGATTAAAGACTAAATTACACCATTTTATATCATTTTCTAAGTCCTTTAATCCATTCAAAATGAATATGCAAGTTTGTTTGTCAAAAACACGTGTTGTTAAGTTTTTATGTTTTTGGACTATTTTGCAAAATGAAGAGTTTTCACAATTGGGAGATTCAAATTGAAAATTGTTTTTTATAACATGTTCATTTTTATGTTTATAAATATTTTCTAAAGTTTTGTATTTTTTAAGAATTTATTTACTATTTTTTAAGGCACTTCAAAAATTAGATTTCATACATGAACAGTGTCTGTGCACGTTCATGAGTCGACTTATAAGGACTAACAAGTTGACTTATGAACTGCTCTAGAAAATATATTTTCAATTTGCTGAGTCGACTTACTATTCTAGAAAGTCAACTTATACTAAGTTGACTTATGTCTTCTGTCAAGTCGACTTATGAGCTGTTTTGCAGATAGTGTTTTTAATCTGTTAAGTCGACTTACTGATCTGACAAGTCGACTTATTACATATGAGTCACCTTATAACTTCTGACAAGTTGACTTATAAACTAGCCATTGCACAGTAACGACTATTTTCCAGATTTTGTTGTTTTGTGATTTTTTATGGGTTTTTGTGTACTTCTTGGTCTGGATTCTTCTATCCTATATATACCCCAATTGCATTTAACATCCAATACTACCAAAAGAGTTTTAAAAATAAAATTAAGGGTGTTTAAAATTTTGTTTAAGTTTTGTTTCAAGTGTGTTTTGTGTGAAGTTGTTTTCTCAAGAGGAGGAGATCATCTCTTTGGTGTTTGGGCTTTCAACCTCATCTCTCTCTCTCTCTCTCTCTCTCTCTCTCTCTCTCTCGATTTCTAGAGAAGATTTTCTAAACTCAATTCTAGCATTACATTTATAACTGTTTGATTATCATTTTTATTAAGCTAGAGTTTATATTGAGTTATATTTGATTTACTCATTGATTACACACACACCCCTTGAGCTTTTAGTATTATCGCATTGAGTAAATTTGGGTTGTGGGGAGTGTATTATTGAGAGTGAGCTACATTGAGTTCTCATCTATTGTAGAAAATAAATCTTATATTGAGCTTTATTTGTGAGATCACTTTGTAATACACTTGTACACCGAGAGGAGTGTGTGGTGAGAGACGAGGTCGATTCCAAGAGGAGTGAGGTCGGTAGTAAAGCCTAGAGAGATATAGTAATTCCGAACACTTGAGACAGGTAACACGGGCTAGAGACCAACACTTAGAGGGTGTAAAGTGTGATTGTAAGAGTGTGAGTTATGAAAGTTTTCGGTGAGCTAGAAAATTGAGATTGTGAGGTGTAAATATTTTGGATGAACGTTGGAAACCCATTGTGATAGTGGGATTCTCCAGGGGAATGGGGAGCGGAGACGTAGGTCGGAAGGACCAAACTCTGTGATCATATTGTGTGTTTGAGTTTGTCTTGGCGATTCATTTGTGCTTATTATTTATTTTATTCTATTTCGTCATTGCTCATGTTTATTTCGCCATTGCTCATGTTTATTTTACCCTTAATTTAATTTCATTGCATATAATCTTCTTGAGTATCATTCTTGCTAGGATAATTAGTTAATAAGTTTTTAATCGGTATTAATATTGGATTAGATTAACATATACCCTATTCACCCCCTCCCCTCTAGGGTAATTTCATTTGGTATCAGAACAATTTTATTTAGTATCAGAGCAATTTTATTCGGTATCAGAGATGAGTTCTCTTTGATTTGTGGCTTAACCACATTGAGTTAAAGATCCTAGATTTATATTTTTGCTAATCTAGTTTTGAGATTTTTGTATATTGCTTGTATCATATATTATGGATATGCACGGTGCACCTAGTTTAGGCTATGTTATTAATAGTTTTTGGGTGCCAAAACCTTTTTGATTTTAAAGTCAAAACTTTTAGTGTTTTTATCTTTATTTTTTTATTTTTGAAAAATATGTTTTCGAAATTTTTGAAATTAAAAGCAATCTTTTAAAGTCAATATTATTATTTTTCATTATACACTCCAAATGTTTATTGGATTTGTTTTTAATGAGATGTTTGTGTTTGATCAAACCCCCGGGTTTATTGGTTATTTATTTTTATATCATATTTACCGGGTGTTAAAATTTTCTATATGGGTTGAAACAAGCTCCAAGAGCTTGATATGGTTGTCTCTCTTGTTTTTCTTATCTAAACGATATTATTGATATTGGTTTGTTTTATTCTAAACATACTCTTTTTGAACTTTATGGATAAAATATTTAAATATTTTGACATTGCTATTTGCTTAATCATTGTTCTTCAAAAATGATAATTGGTAGATTAAGCACGTTTTTGATGTAATTATGGTTTAGATTTTGATTTATGATTTTATTTGATTGATTTGATTTTAATTTGAAATTTCATGATTGTCATTATTCTCATGGTTCTCATGATTTGTTTTCAATTGAAAATATTTTTCATGATTATCATGTTTTTCCACTCTTTTGATTTCATAAATCTATATATGTTACTTTTATTGAGACACTATTTTCATAATGATATATCTATATGTGTTTCTTTTATCATTTTGAATGTGAGTTGGGATAAAGATGTTTTTATTTATGCTTGCTCACATATGTTTACCTTAGTTTTGTATTGTTCTAATGGGTTTGTGCTTATGAGATCATTGTAAACACTTTGATGATGATATTTATATGTTTGAGTTTATGGATCATCTCATTTGTGTTTTATAATGTATTCCTTTATGTGATTAGTGTTTTATGTTTGCTCACATTAGCTATCATGTATATATATTCTTGTGTGGCAAATGTATAGACATATTTTGTTGCTTCACTAGCAGAAAAACGATCAACCTAGACGGGAATTTTCGTCTAGGTTGATTCAAATCCCGTCTAGATTAATTCAACTAGACGGAATTCCGTCTAGTTTGCTCCGTTTATTTTGCTTTCGTCTAGATTGAAGCAAACTAGACGGAATTCCGTCTAGGTTGGTCAACCTAGACGAAAATCAACCTATACGGAAGTAAGAATTCCGTCTAGTCTGTCAGATCAGACGAAATTCCGTCTGGTCTGACATACCAGACGGATTTTCGTCTGGTATGTCAGACCAGACGGAATTCCGTCTAGGTTGATTATTACAACCTAGACGGAATTCCATCTAGGTTGATTTTTTTCCAGCAAAAAAAATTAATTATAATTTATATTTTCCTGTAAAATTATATTAAAATTTGAATACATCCAGAAAATACTGTACACATAAATACATCCAACCATCCAATTATAATCAAAATTCATAACAATTCCATTCAAAAACCAAATATAACCAAATCCAACACATTGTACAAATCCAACCATCCACTTCAAAATATACATCAACCAGTTCCGTCTAATATACATCCAACAATATATATACTAACAATGCACATGACTAAAATAGGATACACGACATGAATAAATGTGATGTTATAACAAATAAAACTGTTTATTGCATTAAAAATAAAAAACCTCATCCATTGTCGTCGGCAGGGGTATCTCTATCCCGATTACGAGAACGGGTGTTGTTCCCTCCAATATCTCCACTCTGAATGTTTAATTGAATAATCATTATGTGGTGTTTGATAACATATTAGATAAAAATAAATTTATAAATATAAGAAAAAATAAGGTACCTGAGCACTGCTCTGTCTAGCGCCGGAATTATCTTCAATCGAGCTAATGATCCGTATGATACCACCATACGCGCTATAAGGAATCGCACCGCCTAAATATTGTATAACGTACATCATGAGATCGTCCACCGAGTTCGCCGTCAGCGCAACTCTAGTCATCTCATTAGTCACCTGAATATGCAGCTCCGGGTCAATTTTATCAATCAGATTCGTAGAGATACGTGCGACAAATGGCATAGCCTGGAAACTGCTTGTGGTTGCTCTCATCGATGTAGTTGGTGTGGAGGATGCTGTGGATGATCTAATGCTTATGCCGGGTAAAGCTCCGACACCATGCAGAAGATATCTTCCTCTCCTATTATTAGGGAGAAATAAATATTAAACTCTACTCTCAAATTCAATAATGGTAAACAAATATAAATAGTATGTAGTATTCAAATTGATTCGATTTTTTACCATCCTTACCTATTATGACCCATCAGGTTCTGTGTGAGATTGATGTTCTCCTCTGCAGAAAGCATGTGAGGGTCCGGCTCGGTTTGTTCCTCCTCCTGCGAAATGTACACAGATGCAGCCTCCTTGGATGCAGCCTCAAATCCCTCCCAAAGCACAAATTTATAGTTAATTCAAGATAATGACCATATTATTTGTGTTCTCATTTCCTCGTAATGTTAACAACAAAATAGAATTAATAATACTACTCAAGATATGTATAAGTCTCACCACTAACTTGAGATTTGATCTGATCTTATCCCGATTCTTCTCATCACCCCTATATCTATCACAGAAAGTACCATACGCCGCTTTTCCCCTCAAGTGTATCGGCATTAATGATTTTCCCTGTCATATTATAAATTATGAGATTTCATAATCATACTAAGCATTAAGATCTTTTAAAGCTTTAAATGACATATACTATATCCTGACAATAAACATCCTCCAGATTGGCATAGGAGTGTGAGCTCAAGTGATGGTCATGCATCTTCTTTCTTCTATTTTCTGACCCCTTCATGGATTTATTCTTTAAAAAAATTGTAAATATGCAATGAAATAATATCTTAAAATTATAAAGTAATTTTCATAAAACTAACCTTGGTGGCATCGCTGTCCCAATACATGAGGAGAGTCGTGAAATGAATCTCGTCAACTCGGTCATCGATGTTTAAAAACCTCTGCCAGTCCTCCTCATACCTGTCATAGGTTTTATGTTTGATTTCATGCCTCCATTGTTTGAGGACTGCTTCAACCTTGACATTAAACACATAATTCCAAGCCCCCTCAAAGTCCTCAAGGCAGAAGCAGTCCTGTAGATTTACATGCACATTTAGTAAGGATAATTTAATATCAATTAATAATTATTAATAAATGAAAATCTAAAATAATATGCACTTACCATAAGCTCAGTCCATATCGCCTTGTATGCGGTCCATGGTAATTCTCGAAAATGAAAATAAGGGTTGATAATGGTCGCTCTACGCACGAGAACCCCAATATATGCATTCAATCGGGTCGACCAAGGACCAATCCGCATAACGCATGAAGGCTTCACATCCCTCCATGTATCATGTGTCATGAAATCTACGATGCTTAGGGATATCTATCCATGATTTGTCAGGAATTATCCTCATCTGTAAATTATATATAATTATTAAATACGATTAGTCTCACAACTACTAATACATCCATTACTATTATACATTCAACACACATCAAACATACGTTCATATATCATTTAACAATATAAATATTTATCTACATAAAATATATATAAAACGTACGTAGAAACTAATTACTCTACATATATCATTTAACAATATAAATATTTATCTATATAAAATATATATAAAACGTACGTAGAAACTAATTACTCTAATCTTGCGGCTGTCAAAGGAAGACTTCTATCCATTAAGAATATAGTAGTGCTTACATCCAACTTCATATACTTTGTATATTTTCATTTCTTAAAAATTTTGGCAGCACCTACCCGTTGTTCTCCCTGTACACTGTGCGGATGTTATTATGCGTATCAGTAATAACTCAAAACATAGAACAACATACGCTTATTGTACACGGAGAACAACGAATACGTGCTGCCAAAACTTTCAAGAATGAAAATATACAAAGTATACAAAGTTGGATGTATGCACAACTATATTCCTAACTCGTCCGAGAAGGACAGATCCAATAATTAAGAATTTCAATACCAATTTTTTATTCCTATAATATAAAATAAACGCTCATTTTTAGGAGAAAACTTCGTCTCCTACCCAAATCTGAGTCGTATATCATATATTATAAGTCCAAAGAGTTAGATGTAATTATTGGACGGAAGTCTAGGGATAACGTTATTTTTTATTCACCTAAATTGGATTATAACACGTTATAAAAATTTATAATGCATTATATATCACTCTATTTTTAAAAAATTTTATTTTACATATTTTCACATCACAAACTTAAATAATCACACCTACTTATAGCACGAATGAAACTTAAATGAGTTAGGGTTTATAAGTGTTTAAAAAAAATATGATTACTGGTGTTGTTCAAATGAATTAACATGTAGTTAAGTTAGGGTTTTCAGAATTGAAATCGTTTATTTTTTTATCATAAATTAGGGTTTTTAAACTAAATTCAACAATAAATAATAAAAAATTTAAAAATTCTAAAGATCAGTAGGAAAAACATACATTTTAGGCAGATGAAACAATGGACACGTCGATGAGGAAGGGGCTGCCACGTTCAATATAGTTTGAACTTCAATGGAATAAAACACTAGTAGAAAAACGATCAATCTAGACGGAACAACCTAGACGGAAAAAAATTTCGTCTAGGTTGAATCAAACTAGACGGAAATTTTCCGTCTAGGTTGATCCGTCTAGATTGGGTCAAACTAGACGGAAAATTCCGTCTAGTTTGAAAAATAAGACGGAAAATCAACCTAGACGGAATTTCCGAAGGTTGCCCTAGGCAACCTAGACGGAATTCCGTCTAGGTTGCCTGTCAACCTAGACAGAATTCCGTCTAAGTTGACTTTTCCGTCTTATTTGTCAAACTAGACGGATTTTTTCGTCTAGTTTGACCCAAACTAGACGGATCAACCTAGACGGAAAATTTCCGTCTAGTTTGACTCAACCTAGACGGAATTTTTTTCCGTCTAGGTTGTTCCATCTAGATTGATCGTTTTTCTACTAGTGCTTGTCATATTCATCATTGCATCCCTTTTATATAGCATTTTGATAGGGAGTTTTTCCCCTATACTTGCTTTTATACTCATCTATGCTTATTTATAGGAGGAGCTTTCACTCTCTTATTATTTTCCCTATTTTGATGTTGACAAAGGGGGAGAAACAAGTGGTTTGTGAGTATTTATGAGTATTTTGCTTTATTGCATATTTTATATATACTCTTTGTGTAGATTGTTTGTTATCATCAAAAGTGGGAGATTGTTAGTACATTTGTTTTGATGATAATTTATAAACAATTCCTAACATCGTTTGTCTAATGTTTGTATTTGTTTATTAGGTATTCTAGATAAACAACAAAGTTGGAGGTTGGTTGGATTGTACCTACACGATCATATCCATGGGAGGATGGAAGGAATATCAGAATGAAGTAATTCACAATTCAAGTCAAAGATTTAATTTTAAGCTTCATCCTTGTTTACCAAGACGAGCTTAATTGAAGATCAAGATTGCTTGGGTATAGTTTTTATAGTTTAGGATTTATACTTGTGTGTTAATACTTAGAGCTCAATCTTATACACACATACACGTTTTGGTTTTATTGTTTTTAAGTTTGAATATGAAACAAATTTACTTATTTATATACATACATACATGTTTCATATTTATTATTTTTGGTTTTGATAAACAATGTATTTAGCCACATAAACATGAAAACTCAATACACATATATAAATATATTTTCATGTTTATATGTGCTTAAGATGATTTCATTAATCAACAAGTTTAAAATCAATAAAATCATGTTTATTTGTAAAAAATATGTGTTTATGGATTAAAGACTAAATTACACCATTTTATATCATTTCCTAAGTCTTTTAATCCATTCAAAATGAATATGCAAGTTTGTTTGTCAAAAACATGTGTTGTTAAGTTTTCATGTTTTTGGACTATTTTATAAAATAAAGAGTTTTCACAATTGAGAGATGCAATTTAAAAAATTCTTTTTGTAACATGTTATTTTCATATTTATAAACATTTTCCAAAATTTTATATTTTTTAGAATTTATTTACTATTTTTTAAAGCACTTCAAAAATTAGATTTCATACATGAACAGTGCATGTGCACGTTCATGAGTCGACTTATAAGGACTGATAAGTTGACTTATGAATTGCTCTGGAAAATGCCTTCTGTCAAGTCGACTTATGAGCTGTTTTGTAGATAGTGTTTTTAATCTGTTAAGTCGACTTACTGATCTGACAAGTCGACTTATAACTTCTGACAAGTCGACTTATAAACTAGCCAATACACAGTAACGACTATTTTCCAGATTTTGTTGTTTTATGATTTTTTTGGGTTTTTGTGTATTTCTTGGGCTATGTTCTTCTATCCTATATATACCCCATTGCATTTAATATTCAATACTACCAAGAGAGTTTTAAAAACAAATTTAAGGGTGTTTAAAATTTTGTTTTAGTTTTGTTTCAAGTGTGTTTTGTGTGAAGTTGTTTTCATAAGAGGAGGAGATAATCTCTTTGGTGTTTGGGCTCTCTCTCTCTCTCTCTCTCTCTCTCTCTCTCTCTCTCTCTCTCTCTTAAAAACAAATTTAAGGGTGTTTAAAATTTTGTTTTAGTTTTGTTTCAAGTGTGTTTTGTGTGAAGTTGTTTTCATAAGAGGAGGAGATAATCTCTTTGGTGTTTGGGCTCTCTCTCTCTCTCTCTCTCTCTCTCTCTCTCTCTCTCTCTCTCTCTCTCTCGATTTCCAGAGAAGATTTTCTAAACTCAATTCTAGCATTACATTTATAACCATTTGATTATCATTTTTATTAAGTTAGAGTTTATATTTGATTTACTCATTGATTACACACACCCCTTGAGATTTTAGTATTATCACATTGAGCATATTTGGGTTGTGGGGAGTATATCATTGAGAGTGAGTTACATTGAGTTCTCATCTATTGTAGAGAACAAATCTTATATTGAGCTTTATTTATGAGATCATTTTGTAATACACTTGTACACCGAGGGAGTATGTGGGGAGAGACGTGGTGGATTCCAAGAGGAGTGGGGTCGGTAGTAAAGCCTAGAGATAGGTGATAATTCCAAACATTTGAGGAAGACGACACGGGCTAGAGACCAACACTTAGAGGGTGTAAAGTGTGATTGCAAGAGTGTGAGTTGTGAAAGTTTTCGGTGAGCTAGAAAACCGAGATTGTGAAGTGTAAACGTTTTGGGTGAACGTTGAAAATGCATTGCGATAGTGGAATTCTTCCTGGGAGTGGGAAGCGGAGACGTAAGTCGGAAGGACCGAACTCCGTGATTATATTATGTATTTGAGTTTGCTTAGCTTTTTATTTGTGCTCATTATTTATTTTATTTTATTTCGCCATTTCTCATGTTTATTTCGCCCTTAATTTATTATCATTGTATATAATCTTCTTGAATATCATTCTTGCTAGGATAATTAGTTAATAAGTTTTAAATTAGCATTAATATCGGATTAGATTAGCATATACCCTATTCACCCCCTAGGGTAATTTTATTTGGTATCAGAGCAATTTCAGCTTGAGGATAGACGATTTTCATGGGATCTTGAGAATAGAGGCGTGGATGAGGTCGTTGGTGGTGGCGAAAGAAGCCAAAAGTAAGAAGATAACAAAATCAGGGAACTGACGCTCAGGCTCTGTCCAGTCGACCGCGACACACTGGTCGTTCGACCGAATTAGTGCACAATATAGGGTGAGGAATGAGTCCTCTGGTCGGTCGACCACAACATATTGGTCGATCGACCGGACGTGGTTCTGCCTACAGGGTTTGAAACCAACCCTCTGGCCGGTCGACCGCGACATGTGTGTTAATCGACCGAATCGGGTTTTTTGGGTTTTCCTGAGCTGATTGAGACTCTGTTTTGAGACGAATCCTGATTGTATTTGGCTTGGTTATTTATAAGTTTGTCATCCATGTTGTGTACTTTATAAATAGAGATAGTTTGAGGTTTCTAAACATCTGTTGTTGATTAGAGAAGATCAGTTTTGATCAGATTGAAGATTCTAATCAAGAGATTAGGGTTTTAGAGAGAATAAAGAGTTTGTTCTTTGTTCTAGTGAGATTGTGAGAGAGAGAGATTTGTAATCTTTTATTACTCATAATCTAGAGAAGGCATTTTCATTCGCCAATTGAATTGTTTTGTGTGTTTGTTGTTCTTCTTCTTCTCAAAAACCACCTTTGATAATTCCGCGATTAAAGGTGCTCACACGGCGACTCGTATCATATACAACCCATCTTATCCTCTACCCAACCCAAATTAAATTAAATGAAAATTCTCCCGATATCAGTGATCAAAATCCTTCGATGTTCTTCTGCCCTAAAATTGACGGTCACAAAGCCTCTGCCTTCGACCTCATCCATCTCCATTCAAGCCTCTGCTTTTGACCTCCGTCCTCCGCCTTCGACCTTCGACCTTAGTCGTCTCCAAGCCTTCGCCTTCGACCTTCTCCCTCCGCCTTTGTCCTCTACCCTCCACCTTCAACCTCCGCCATCTCCAAGCCACCGCCTTTGACTTTAGCCGTCTCCAAGGCTTCGCTTTCGACCGCCTTCAAGCCTCCGCCTTCAAGCTCGATCGACCATCAACAGTGACCTCCGAAAATTCTCCTCCTCAGTTTGTTCTAACACTAAGGTGAATCCGAAACTCTAATTGGTTGAATGAAAAGCCCTAATTTGTATGATAAAAAATCCTAATTTGCTAGCCCTTCGTTGAGTGGAAAGTCCTAATTTATTTGATAAAAAGCCCTAATTTGCTATCCTTTATTGACTGAAAACTGAAAAGACCTAGTTTGTTTGACAAATGATTTAGCTTAAAAATTTGTGAAGTTCTAGAGCACATGCACCTTGAATTAAAGTAGTAAGTTATAAGCTAAAACTTGCTTCGAAATTAGAAACTACAAGCTACTAAAATTAGTGCTCAAAAATTTTAAGTGATACCTAAGTGCCAATTCCACCCCCATTCCCAATACCCACAAACACACAAATAAATAGAGAATGCACATTGATGTGTAACTGTAAGTTTGTAATGTCAAGTTTTGAAAATTATATACCACGAGAGAGTGCATATCTAAATCTATGTAACAACGTTCTGGATTTTTTTGCTTGCAAATATATTAATTTTTAGTTATTTGTGAAGTTAATGTAATTATTATATATAATATATTATATATATATATATTGATATATATATATATATATATATATATATATATATAATATAAGTTATATATTATATATATATTATATTATATATATATATATATATATTCCCTCCGTGTCGCCTATTTGACACAATCTCCAGCCATCTCATAAAGTAGGCACCAAAATCCCCACCCAACTCACACACTCGTTCATCCTACTTTATCAGTGATGATGGAGGTTGTGTACATAGCGTCAAGGAGGAAATCCGCCTCCATATGATAAGGATATACATTAATCTCATATATAATATATAGTGTTTTCTATAGAGTGCCCGTGGGCACTCTATAGTGAGGAGAGAGATAGAGAGAAATGAATAGCTCTATGGGCCCCTCTGCTTTTGGCCATTAATTTTCTGTGCATAATTTTATTTCTCTCAACCTTCTCAAATCTCTGAGTGTCCATGGCCTTCTAATATGAAAAACCAGATTATAATATATATATATATATATAATATATATATATTATAATATATATATATATATATATAATATAAGAGAGAGAGAGAGAGAGAGAGAGAGAGAGTCAGAGAGAGAGAGAAGAGAAGAGAGAGAGAGAGAGTTTTCTTGGTTGCGCAAACACTGTTTTCGCATAGCAACAGTGCGAAAATTGCACAGCACCGTTGGATTTCAGAAGAGTAACAGTGACCATTGGATCTCTCTTTTTACAATTCCCAAGTTACTATACATTGCCATCTCTCTTCCCCGTACCCTCCAGACCCTAATCCCTCTCCAGAACTCAATCCCTCCTCCTTCAACTCTCCGCCTTCAGCCTTCATCGGGGATCTCAACGTCGAGCTCGACAAACCCTCGTCCTCCGTGTTCAACGACTCCGACCTCGTCCTCCGCTCCCTCTCATATCGCCGCCGTCCTTCAACCCAATCTCTCGCCGTCGAGCAACTCTCTGCCTTCAGCCTTCATCGGGGATCTCAACGTCGAGCTCGACAAACCCTCGTCCTCCGCGTTCAACGACTCTGACCTCATCCTCCGCTCCCTCTCATATCGCCTCTGTTCTTCACCCCCGTCGGCACTGAACAAGTCCAGGTTGGACCTAAATTAGTTGTTTGATTAGTTGTGTTCTGTAATTCAAATTTTATCAAATTGAATAATCCATTCAACTGTTATTCTTTTCTGTCCAATTTTGTCCAATTGAACAAGCTCAACAAGCTCATTCTTATTGCTGGCAGAATTGGATCCCGATTTCTTTTTCTGCCCAATTTTGCCTAATTTTGTCCAATTGAACAAGCTCATTCTTATAGCTGGCAGAATTGGAGCCCGATTTCTTTTCTGTCCAATTTTGTCCAATTTTGTCCAATTGAACAAGCTCAACAAGCTCATCCGAGCTGCTGGTAGAATTGGAGCCTGACCATGTGTAAAAATAGTGTGAGGAATTGGTTTCTGACATATTGTAGCTCACACGAATTTAAGTTGTTGTAACTTCAGTTTGCATATGTAAAAAAAAGCATCATATGTAACTGTCAAATATTCCAATTTGCGGCTGTTTACTGTTTACTGTCAAATATATATAGAAGCATGTTTACTGTCAAATATCATATGTAACTGTCAAATAATCCAATTTGCGGCTGTTTACTGTTTACTGTCAAATATGTATATGTAACATGGATTCATTTGTTTATTTTTGTGCACAATGGTCTTTGATGGTTTGTTCTTGATGTTTGTTCTGGATGTTTATTTTTGTAGGTAAATATTATTCTTGATGTTTGATCCAATGGAAACTGAAGAGGGTTGCTCCCATGTTGTTGAAGAACAAATCTCTCAGCTAGATAACTTAATTGTGCCAATTGTTGATGAGCACTTAAAACCAAAAATAGGAATGACTTTCGGCAAATTAGAGGACGCTGAAAAATTCTACAGAAATTACGGAAAGGCTGGAGGTTTTGATATTCGTAATAGCACAACAAATTGTGGGAAGGATAGAGAGTTAATTTCCAAAAGTTATGTTTGTTCGAAAGAAGGAGTGTTAAAGAGCAAATCGATAGAAATTCGACGATGTGGTACAATTAGAACAAATTGTAAGGCCTTGATTCGCTTGAAATTAGACAAAAACATTGGCATATGGAGTGTCCATAAGTTCGTGGAAGAACATAATCATACAATTACTTCACCGAGTAGAACTCATTTTCTAAGGGGAAACCGTGAGGTAACAAGTGCGAAGAAGACTTTGATGAAGCAGTTTGGAGAAGTCAACATTCCAACAAACAAACAAATGGCCTTCTTTGAAAACTCTAGCGGAGGTTTTCATAGAATTGAATGCATTGAGACCGATGTCAGAAATTATGAAAGAGATTTGAGAGAGGAGAGGCGCGGTCATGATGCACAAATGATGTTGGATCATTTTAAGTCGGAACAAGAGAAGAATCCTTTATTTTATTATGTTTATGAAGTTGATGAAGAGAAGCGCCCAACTCATTGTTTTTGGGTGGATGTCATTGCTAGACTGAATTATCAATACTTTGGCGATGTTGTCTCCTTCGATGCCACGCATAACACAAATCAATATGGATTGGTATTTGTGCCATTTGTAGGCATAAATCACCATTGGCAAAGTGTTTTTTTAGGATGTGGCTTGATCCCAAATGAAGAGGCGAAGTCTTTTGTATGGTTGTTTAACAAATGGATTGAAGCAATGGGTCATCCTCCTTCTCTTTTGTATGGTTGTTTAACAAATGGATTGAAGCAATGGGTCATCCTCCTTCGGGCATGATTACAGATTAATGTCTTGGCATATGCAAGGCAATTGGAACAGTTTTTCTAGAAATTCGGCACAGGTTTTGCATTTGGCATATCTTGGACAAAGTTTCTGAGAAGTTAGGTAAATGGGCTTATAATATGGAATTTATGAAATCTTTCAAAGAAAATATTTAGGACTCCGAGACTGCTAGCTCTTTTGAAGAGAATTGGGTTTCAATTCTTGCGAAAAATGGATTGGAAACGCATGATTGGCTAAAGGATATCTATAAAATTCGTGAAAAATTGGCTCCGGTTTATCATAAACAACACTTTTGGGCTGGAATGTCTAGCAGTCAAAGAAGTGAAGGGATGAATGCATTGCTAAAAATACATGTATCAAGGAAAAATTCACTTCATGATTTCGTGATCATCTTTCAGAGGGTCTTGGCGAGACAAAGAGAGGGGGAGCTTAAAGAAGATCATTGCACAGTGGAGAAAAAGCCAAAATTGAAGACTTTGTGGTCAATGGAAAAACAAATGGCCCAAATCTACACTAAAAAAATCTTTTATATTTTTCAAGATGAGCTTCAACCTAGCTTAATGTATAACATTGAGCTGATAAAAGAAAATGAAAGAGAAAGTACTTTCCAATTGAATTTTTGTGGTCATGATGAAAGATTGAGACATATTATATATTGCAAAACAACTAAAATGGTCCGTTGTTCGTGTCTCATGTTTGAATTCAAGGGCATTCCATGCCGACATATCTTGGCATATCTTAAAATTACCAATCATAGTGAGTTACCGGAGCAATATATTCTAAGAAGATGGTGCCGAAATGTCAGAAAAAGGGTTGTTCTTAGAGATGGTAATATTATTGGAGATAATATCACAATTAATTTTGCTTCTCGTTTTAGTGAACTAAATTGCTTAGCCAATAAAATGGTTGAAGAGGGGCTATCTTCTAATGATGCATATGAATTAATGCGTGCAATGATGATGGATGCTATTAATAAGGTGCAACGTTTGAAGCTCATCAATGATGAAGAAATTGGACAAGATGTGGAAGGACAATATATGAATGCGGAGTGTTCTCAAGATATGGTTCATGAACCAAGTTAAGCAAGAACAAAAGGAAGGCCTAAGGGGAAGAGGTTAAAGCCATCGAGAGAGATCCGCAAATGTCGGCCTAGGAAATGCAAATTGTGTGGAAAGAGAGGACAAAATCATGATAGCAGAAATTGCCCTCTAAAGTTGTCAAGGTAGTGTACCATTTGTTTTAGTACTACTAATTCTATTATTTTTTTAAACTTTTTTAAATTTTGTGCAATGATCTTTAATGTGTTTTGCTATCATCAATTTTTTTAGTGATTCAATGGAACAAGATAATATTGATGAAGGCACTGATGATTTAGAAGATTCATGTGAGGAAGGTAATGGTTAATACACATGAGATAACTTGTACATTGCCATTTTTTTATATAATGTGATTTTTTTAATGTGATGAAGCACTTTATTTTTTAATTTTTTTAAATACAGATGAAGTTCTCACTATTGAGTGAAGTTTGATCAAGGTTGGCAGAGCAAATCTATGATTGAACAAATGGGTAATATGTCGGCCATGCAGGATTCTGCATTCTTTATTTGAAGGTGACTACCTCACTTAATCTTAGCCATAGTGTTCTATTCAATCGCCAAGTAATATTTTCATACAGGATTCTGCATTCTTTATTTGATACAGGCAGTGGATGAGGAACTTGCAAGGATGAAAGTTGCAAAGATGGGTGAACAAACAATGACTTTTGGTTATGTATGTGCTAGTTTTGTGCTTGCACATATATCAAGCATTATGTATGTTGATGTAGTATATAATGTTAAGCTATGGTGACGATGTGCTAATTTTGGGTAACTATCACTGTTAATTTGATCTTAGTTTGGTTGGCTGTCACATAAATAGTTTGGTTGTGATAATTGTATGTTGCTGATAGTTACATGATTTTGCTGCATTTATTTATGAGACTTGGCGTTATTATATGTGTACTATGATGAGATACAATACAGGGTTCAAACTTGACAAAAACAAGCAAAACTCTTGCAAAATTTTCCATGAAATTATCATCTAAACCATATTCAATAAAATTATCGAGTAAGCCACATTCAATTCACCTAAAATGGTTGTAACAATTCACCTATGTGATCGTAGGACAAACTTGACTAAATAAACAATCGGGGAGAAGCATCTCCTGTACTCCCCCCATCTATACCAATTTGAAAGATTTGCAACAAAGTACTCAAATACAAATCTTGTGTAGCCAACTAATATAGCAACATACAAACCTAACATACAAAACTAATATAGCCAACTTAACATGCAATAAGAAACCTATTACTCAAATACAAATCTTACTTATCCAATAATACATTAGTTCACCCTACTTAGCACAAATCCAATAAAAATACCAAATACAAATCCAAGAAAAATACCAATTAAAAGAACAAATACAGCAAGCTTCAACAAATCCATAATATCAATTTCAATCTTTCTCTTTTCCCGCATTTCTCCAATTGACACGGCACTTGAAACTTGCGACATCACGCTCGACTGCTTCGTCTGAACAAGCCCTGCCTTTGAACCTTCAAACTCCTCTTCATCAGACACCCATTTGAAGAATCCACAATTATTCACTTTCCAATTATCACATCCTAAAAACAATCGACCAGGGTTCGTCTTAGTTCCAGATCTGGAGAGTATAGCATTCCTTCCACAATGGCACATCAATCCACGACGAGTGCTTGAAGATGACTCCATTATCCACAACTACAGATACATAGAGTTAAAAAGATCAAAGCATAAACAGATACTCAATCAACACGACCAAATATTTTGCCCATCTATACCAATTTCCATTGAATTTCTGGAGCAAGCCCAAATGTTGATATTGGTTGAACTATTTTGCCCATCTATACCAATTTCCATTGAATTTCTGGAGCAAGCCCAAATGTTGATATTGGTTGAACCTAATAAACTGAACATGAAAATGCTAATATTGGGAATCTACATTACTTAGTTCAGAGCCTTGAAATAAGCGAAATAAGTGCAATCAAATTTTTTGTGTAACAAGTTGCTACTTCTGCTACAAGCTGATTCTGCTTCTTTATGTTGTTGAGAGCTCAAAATGACATACATACATACATACAACTAATATTGGAAATCTTTTTTTTCATGTTCCCCATCACAAATTTCTCACACCTAACAGACTACAACAGGAAACAAGTTCTCAAAATTCCCAGACTACAGAGAGAATTGTAAGGAATGCCCATAACTGAAATCAAATTCTGCCAATTCTCAAACTTCGAATATCTCTACAATTAATTGAAGGCACGAAAAACTTAAAAAAAGAAGAAAATGGAAAGAGGTCGAACCTGAGAGTTTCTCAGTCGAGCAAAGAGGAGAGGAGAGAGAGGAGCTCTACGGCGAGATCTTCGGCTGTAGGAGGTTGAAGGCGAGATCGACGGCTGAAGGAGGTTGAAGAAGGAGGGGCAGTTGTCGGTCGGCGGCTGAAGGCGGAGGACGCGGTTGAAGGTTAAAGAGCAAATCGGTCGGCGGCTGAAGGAGGTTGAAGGTGGAGGAGGATCCTTCGGTCGGCGGCTGAAGGCGGAGGACAAGGTCGGAGTCGTTGAACGCGGATGACGAGGGTTTGTCGAGCTCGACGTTGAGATCCCCGATGAAGGCTGAAGGCGAAGAGTTGCTCGACGGCAAGAGATTGGGTTGAAGGACGGCGGCGATATGAGAGGGAGCGGAGGACGAGGTCGGAGTCGTTGAACGCGGAGGACGAGGGTTTGTCGAGCTCGACGTTAAGATCCCCGATGAAGGCTGAAGGCGGAGAGTTGAAGGAGGAGGGATTGAGTTCTGGAGAGGGATTAGGGTCTGGAGGGTACGGGGAAGAGAGATGGCAATGTATAGTAACTTGGGAATTGTAAAAAGAGAGATCCAATGGTCACTGTTACTCTTCTGAAATCCAACGGTGCTGTGCAATTGTACGCACTTGTTGCTTGTGGAACAGTGTTCGCACCAGAAAACTTCTAATTATATATTATATATATATATTATATATATATATATTAATCATATATATTATATATATATAATATATATATATATAGTTCATACCCTATTCATATTCGTTTCCCAAATATTTGATTAATATCCGTATCCGATTCTCTAGTATCCGAACCGTAATCGTTTCTGTTTAGTGTGGATATAATAATATCTTTTTCTTATCGATGAATATCCGAACCGTATCCGTATCTGTTTTTAAAAAACGGAAACGGATATGATGAGTGTCGTATTCGAACGTATCCGAACCGGATGCACCCTAGCATTCTATCAATCGCAGAGATATCGGATCAGCACGGGCATTCCTTCGCCCAATCAATGCTGCGCTTGGCCGGCAGCAGCCCAGAGGGCGTAGGCCTGCAATCGTTTGTTTAAGCGGTAATCCGACCGCTCCATAGGCTATCTCAGACCTCCACGTCACCACCGGTGACTTCTTTCGAGCATAATGACGTGACGTCAAACGAATCGCATAGACCATCTCTTTCGCTCATCATACGGCTCGATTTCCCCTTCCAGACTCTTCTGAACAGAGGAAACATAAGTGAAGTTAAACAAATGTGTAATTTTTTCACGAAAGGCCTTGTACAAATTGTTTTTTGTAAATTTTATAATTTTGGGAATATTGAGCTGCCTGCGGACCTTAAGTTTATCTAAATCCCTAAAACACCCTTGTGACCTGTGAAGACATATTTATCAAGGTTTCCTTATTGTGACCTTATTGTTTAGTAGCATTGAGAGCATTGTTTGTTAGCCTTTTTTATGGTGTTAATAGTGGTGTTTAATGTGGATAATATTTCAATGCAATTTAAATTTTATAGATTTTTAATTGTTCCTTTAACTAGCTATCAATTTTTTGAGTCTAAAAAATGTAGAAAAAAAATCATAACAAATTCAAATTTTCTAAAAACTACTAAGTAATATCTAAATAGTAATTTTACAAATATTGGTTCTTTCACGAGATTACAATAATAATATGAGTCCAATTTTATTAATTTTCTATTAAATTCTATAATAGCTAGATTGTATAGCATTCATGAGACGAGACCAAATAGTCATGGTCATAAGTGCATAAATAATGATACTTTTTTTCCTAGGGAAAAATGTGTCAATGCCCCAAAAGCACCAACTTCATGTGCTGCAGCTTCTTCACTTTTCTCACATGTGGTTCAGCCCTTTAAAATGTGACATCTTGTGCTGCAGCCCTCTTTTAGCATTTATTACATGCCAACTAAGTAAAAATCCCCAAAATATCATTATCCCCTCTCCTCAATCCCTCAAACCTCAACCCTCTCTCTCTCTCTCTCACGAGCTCTCCTCTCCTCAATCCCTCAAACCTCAGCCTTGGATAGCATTTATTACGAAATATTTGAACAACAACCCTCTTTTAGCATTTATTACATGCCAACATTAGTCGCAATCTCTTTGGAGCATGATATTCCTTTTATTTTCTTTTTTACTCTCTTTATAAACACAACAAATAATGGGCTACGCTGGAAATATTTTAACTAGATAACAAATGGTGGGAGCAAAGTCCATGGGATTATAATCCTAACATTCACAGCCTGATGATGACCTTTGTTGCCTCCCACCAGCTACATCTATGGTGTCTGGAAGGTATCTGCACCATTAAATAAAGGAAGCTAATAAACATTGCATGTAAAGAGAAACAAACTGTAAACACAGCTGCTTAAAATAACTAAGAGATATGGTTGACTTTTCCAAGACACTAAATATCAGAGTATCCAGAAAAAGATTCTACAGAGAAACCCTCTATAGAGAGAGGAGAACATGAACCGAGTTAGAACTAATACAGTTCGTGTTTAGTTCTAATACACAACTAAAACTAACATGAACCGAGTTAGAACTAACACTGTCACGCCCCGTTTCCCAAAATATCGGGGAATCGGAACGTGAACAAGCCCGCGACGTATTAGATTGAGAAGAAATATACACTACTATTTTTTTTTCTTTTCTTCTCAATCCAATACGCTAAGCGTCTAGAAATAAATACAATACGAAGTTACAGGTCCCCGGTCACAATCAGCAAGAATATAATAGACAAACTCAGAATAAAAATATCATATCACAAATAGGATAACATCCGAGACATAATATATGGGTCAAACATGCCCTTATACATATCTGAACAATGAATACTGAAGAGATACAAAATACATCGTTCAAGCAGGAATGGAAAGAACTACAAAAGACGTACACCAGAGAAAATAGGTGTACGTCAGGGTGCATGGGACACGGCAAGATCCCACAAAACAAATAGAGCGAACGAAAACCCAATGCGAAAACGATATAACAACAGAAATGATAAAGAAACATGCAACGGGAAATCCAATAAAATCAATCAAGTAAGAAGACGATCATGCGGCTAGCGATCAGAAATCATCCAAGTCACAAGGTCATACAACTAGATGGAATTAATACTTAAAAATCTATAACATGAGACGTAGTACGTCGAGCGAAATAATCCAAACAAGGAAACCCTCATGTATATACCATATATCTCAAATTGTAGATAATTAAATATTAGCCCCGATCTATGTATGAAAAGAAACACAACTGGCCTACATCTCACAAGAATCATACTTAGCCAAGAATCGAGGTCATGTAACTAACCATCCTATCTCAACTCACTGGTCCACATCTCACATAGAATCAACACTTATATCATCGGATAACTGACTGTTCACAAATCTTCTACGTGCACCCAATACGCCGCTACACTGGATCGGTCAGAGGGCTACACACAATCCGTTTTCAGCCTGGTTCGAACTCAAGAAAAACCCGGGTGAATATCAAATTCATGGACCAAAGTGACTACACTGGCTTCACTTTGACCCAACAAACTAACCCCAAGCTACACTGGATCATGGGGCGAGCCTGGAAGATACATCAACAGTTATATCCGATCACATGAACATGGACTTCCCCATCCCAACTCTTCTTATTTGTCTAAATCAACAATCATAATTTCTATTAACTCGGGTTCACCACCTAAACTCAGTCAACACACTCACACATATCACTAAGTCTGTTCATGACGCACGAGGCCACTAAGTCATGAACTGCTAGGTGTTCTCAAACACAATAGGAAACAATAAGTACAACAATCATGCGCAACGATATCATGGCATATCACATAATTAAAATGAGAATCACACATTAAAAAATAATCCTTTAAATTAATAAATTTATTTACTTCAAAATGATTTCCTTATCCGACATAAATTTTTTATTTCTTGTTATAATTATCCAAAAATAATTCCATTTTCCAAAATAACTCCTTTTAAATAATTCTAAAAACATTCTTTTTAATATTTCCTCTTACAAAATAATTTCTTTTCTAATTAAAATTAATCTAAAATAATTCCCTTTTCAAAATAAATTCCTTTAATTTATTTATAATTATTCTAAAAAATATTCTTCTTCCAAGATAGTTTCTTTTAAATTATTATAATTATCTAAAATGATTCTGTTCTCAAAATAAATTCTTTTTAAATTAGCATAATCATCTCAAAATAATTCTGATATCGAAATATCTTCTTTTAAGATTATAATCATTCTGAAAATGTTATTTATCGGATTATCATGATTTATCTAATATTATTTCACCAAGCAACCCACGTAGATAATTATTTCACAATTCAGAATATGCAGATAATTCATAACAATCTAAAATGTAAAGAATGACAAACTGAGCAACGGGATCTTGCCTCGGGTTTTGTCGAAAGAATCGACGCTAACGACGCGGGTCGAATCTGACGTGGTGGTGCGCGACGTCGGGGAACTCCGACGAGGGGCTGCGGGATCTCGGCGACGCTCGTCGACGACGAGGGGCGGACTGTGACGGAGCACAATACGATAGCGACGGGTCTTGGAGTTCGCCGGCGAAGGACGGCGTACGGAGGAGGAAGAGGACTTGCTGGAGGTGGTTCAAGGGGCTGACGGGGCAGGGGGAGCGGCTCAGGTGGTTGTCGGGGCGGCGAACAGGGGCGATCGGAACAGCGGTAGATCGCGGCGTCGACAGGAGCTCCGGTAGGACTCTGCGGATCTGGCGACGCTCGTCGACGACGAGGGGTGGACTGTGACTGAGCATCGTACGGTGGCGTCGACCGAAGCTAAGGTTCGAGGGCGAGAGCAAACGGCGCGAATCGTGTGCGCTTGTTTAGAGAAGAGGGACTGCTGCGTGGGTGTCGGGGCTCTGAAGGCGTCGGTCGGTGTAGTGGTTGGGATCTGCGGGATTTGATGAGGCGACGTGGGAAAGGCAGTGGCTGCGTTGGCTGGAGCAAGGAGGTCAAGGCGGCTGTGTAGCGAGGAGAGTTGGCCGAGGGCTGCCTATTGCGTGCTCGGCGCGAGAAGAGAGCCTTGGTCAAAGGGCAGGTGCAGAGGGGCTGGAGGCGACGGCGGACTTGTGAGGTCGGCTGTCGGGGTGCGTGTGACGGAGAGAAGCAGGCGGCGGCGGGAAGAGCGGGTGCGAGCGCGAAGGGGTGGTGCTGGGCGGTGCTTGGCAGTGCTGGCAGGAGGAGGCGGTTCATCGTGGAGGGTACGGAGGCGGGGTCTAAGGTGCTGGCCGGCGCGGTGGTCGAGGAGATGGGGCAGTCGGACGGATCTGCAGGGGAGGGAGCGGCAAGCTTGAGGCGGTCGATGAGGGCGGTGGTCGGACTGGGTGGTCGGGTGGTGCGGGTCTTGGTGTTCGCGCCGACGACAGCGAAGCTGAGGCTGAGGCGGTGGTCCTGAATTGTGTGGAGAGAGAGAGAGAGTTGAAGAGAGAGAGAGGAGAGAGAGAGAAAAAATGTTAGGTGGCGGTTGGGTTTGATGATGTGGGATTATATTTAAAATCATATAATTATGGGATAATTATATACACAGTAAAACGTACCAGTTGTACTAATACGATCGATAATATGCAACAGTAGAAATAATACAAAAAATTATACAAATAATACGTAATTAATAATACAACGTATTATATAAAAATATACATAATAATAATAATACCATGTATTATCTAAAATGATACGTAATAGTATCGGTAACACAACGAATAAATTCTAAAAATTTTTTACTGCGCTAAATAAATTTATAAATATTTAAATCATTTAAATAAATATAAAACTTAAACTTTAAATCATAGAAAATTATAGAAATTCGAGAAAAATACAAATATTCTTTTAAAAATCATAATTAAATATTTTAAAATACCAGAAAAGTATTTTAACTAGTATTAAAAATTCACGGTCCTTACAAACACAGTTCGTGTTAGGTCTAATACATAAAATTAGACCTAACATGAACCGAGTTAGAACTAGCATAGTTCGTGTTAGAACTAACATGAACCGAGTTAGAGCTAACACAGTTCGTGTTAGGTCTAATACATGAATTAGAACTAACATGAACTGTGTTAGTTCTAACTCGGTTCATGTTAGTTCTAACACGAACTGTGTTAGTTCTAACTGTGTTAAGTATAATAAAAGTTCGTGTTAAGTTTAATTTCATGTATTAGACCTACAAAAAAATTTCAAACAAACCCATCACAAATCTCCCCATAAAAATCAAAACCCAAACACAAAAATCATCAAAAAAAAACCCAAAAATCCACCTTTCGAGCAACCATTTCAGGATAATTATCCTAAAACAGGGACATGATTTGATTGGAAACTCTAAGCTCTCTCTTTGGCATGTCTTTAAGAGCAGTGACTTGAATAATAGAATTAACGCCTCCAGGCTTTAGCTGCAACAACTTGACTCCCCTCTCCATTATTTGCACCCTCCACCTGAAAATTTTAGGTGGGGGAGGGGGGGTTTCAGTGAGGGTTTGGGTGAGGGCTTGAGGGTTGGGATGGGGGTAGCGTCGGGGCCTGGGCGGAGGCGACGACGGCGAGGAGGGCGAGGGCCAGGACGACGAGCTTGAGAAAGCCCTTTGGTTTTAGAGAGAGAGAGAGAGAGAGAGAGAGAGAGAGAGAGGAGATGAGAGCTTGTGAGAGAGAGAGGGGGGCTGGGTTTTGAGGGATTGAGGAGATGAGATAATTACATTTTGGGAATTTTTACGTAGTTGACATGTAATAAATGCTAAAAGAAGGTTGCAGCACAAGATGCCACATTTTAAGAGGCTGAACCACATGTGAGAAAAGTGAAGTGGCTGCAGCACATGAAGTTAGTGCTTTTGAGGCATTGACACATTTTTCCCTTTTTCCTAATTGATGAGATACTTAGACTTAGGGGGGTTAGATTAGGTTCATATTGAACTTTAAAGAACACATGATACATTAAAAAAGAAAAAAAAGAAAAAAAGAAAAATTGTTTGATCTCCATCTACTCCGGAGAAGGGTAATTATGTCCATAAATAATGATCACAGGGAAACTCTCCTAATCGAGTACCGAGGACACAAAAACCAAAGACTTCATGTACGTTTCTGAAAAATAGGCAATTAATACATTAAAAGGTAACCGGTCATTGGCTTAACCCCAGTTAGTTTCTTAACCCCCGTTCGTCCTCGCGAGAGTTTATAGAGGAGCGCGAGCCCACAGCGAGAGGAGAGGGACAAGAAGAGCGAAGAGCAAAAGTACAAAGAGTTGAGCGCGAGATTTTTAGGGCAAAAGCGATCACTTTTCTTTCGATTTCAAGCGCGCTTCTTTGGATCTGAACCCCAGTTCCTCATCCTGCTTGGGTCCAGGCCGTGGATCTCTGATCTCCGTCGCGGTCGCCGACGAAGGAGGCGATCGGGGTTCTATTTGACCAGATCTCGTTATCTGGTGCGTTTTCTCTCTCGTCTATTGAGATTTTGATGTGAATCTAAGGCTTTGTACGATTTAGAGCTGGATTGATTTGATGAGTTGAGGGCTTTTTCTTCTGTTTACTGTAGTAGAGTTCACGGCGCAAATGAATCGAGCCTTTGGCTACTTTTTTTTTTGACTTATTTATTTGGGCGTGATTGCTTCATTGACGAAAAGTCTTTTGATGAGATTGGAAATGGTGAATAGTTCGAGAAAGCAGGATATTTTTTTATTAATAGATAGATCCATCATCTGATTAAACACCTTTTTAAGGGGGGAAAAACAATTTCCTAAGTATTTTGATTTTCTGATATTAGAATCTTAGGGGACAGAAGCCCTTGGATCTGGACAGAAATTATTGAACTTTTTAATATATGCTATACATTTGAATATTTTGTTGCTTAATGCTTAGCTTCAATACCTAAAGTTCTTTTTGTTGCATCTTCAACTTCGATCTGTAATCGTTCATGAATCGGAGTTTTTTTGCTCGCTTTTACTAATGCACCGGTTAGAAAAAAAGTATGTATTTTATTATTGTAAGAGCTTTGTAAATCCTTTTGGAATTCATTACTTTATTATTAGCTGAAATGTTTAGTATTGTTTGTTTTGTGAATCAAGTTGTCTTTTTTCCTTCCCTTTTCTTAAACAAAATACAAAATGCCTCCCCTTTTTTGTGGCATTTTCCCTATGAAGTTTCGGACTTTTTGCTTTTACTATTTAATATTTTTATGTCCATATAACTATTGCTACATATAGTCAGATACAAACTTTATATTGTGTTCCTCTTAACTAATATAAGAAAATACTTCTGTCGTATCAAAACTTTGTTCATTCTAGTATTAGGGGGTGTTCGGTTCGCCTATTTTATAAAAAAGTTTTGAGAAAACACCAAACAATGACATTTTTATAAATAATAGATTTCTGTAGATTTCTATAAATTGTGTTTGGTTCAAAAAAGATTTTATAGAAATCTTTTCTATAAAGTAGAAAAAGTGGGGTATTTTATAGAAATTAACTTCCTCCCCTAATGGGAGGAAATTGCCTAGAATTCTGACATTTGTATTAAAAAAATAATCAATTACACTAGTACTCCATTTCTCCACCCCCAAGTGATTTCCCATGGGCTAGTTTGGAACCAATTTTTTTATAAAGCGATATTCAACCAAACAAAAGAAAAAGAAAACGGCCTATTTTCTATAAAGTTAGAAACTTTTCATGTTTTGAACCGAACAAAGAAATAACAAAAAACAAGAACTACTTTTGAGTTCTATAAACTTTTCCTACAAATTTTTATAGAAATACAAGGAAATCAAAATTTGGGCGCTTTTCCTTTTCCTTTTTTTATATAGAAATCGAACCAAACAGCTCCTTAGATGACATTGCTATTTTGGTTTTAGACTATATTGGTGATTTTCTTGTAGATCATCTAGATACATGTGAAAGGCTCTACCTAGATTTGTGTAAAGTTCGCTTGGTGAGTGTATAAGGATTTGAGAGTTTTAACTTGTCCTTTCTCAAACTACTTTTGTTCTTTTAGGAAAAATGTCAGTGTCGTCTTGCATGGAGCATACAGTTTGTTCTTTTTTTGTTTGTTATGTTTTAAATTCTGTTGCTCATTCTACAGAATATAAATGCAATAATGTTGAGGCTATTATCTAACGACAGTCAATTAAGTGCTTAATTGTCCCTTCGTAACATTACTTTAATCTTCTGTCAATATTGTTTTCGATATTTATATTATTTGCCAAATCGGCATCTTCCCAATTTTTGGTAATTATACACGTACATGCATGTGTATATGAGATATCCTATCAGGGCATTATAATGTTAGCATGATAGTTTAGCCTGCATAATAGTGGTTCTTGGATTTGTGGATTTTAACATGTACATAAATTGAATCAATTGCTTTCCCTGCGAGGAACTTCTTATATGTTTTAATACTCTTTTTTGTAATTTCCCTCCTTCTGCACGGTGTTACATTTTCTCACATGAAACTAGGTTGCTTATCCCATGGCACTAACCATGGTCAAATGTTTTTGTGCACAGAGTTTTGTCAGTTTCTATCCAGAGTAGGAACAAATGGCTTCCCCAATGTAAGGGGGAGCGTTTCATTTCATCTTCAACTCCAACTCTATTTGCTATCTGTCTTGGGTTTGAGTGTGGTCCAATTGTTAGTCTGTTGCTACATGATCGTTTCTTCACTACATCTTCCTCTCTCCTTGACCGCGTCAGCCTCTGTGTTTGGCGTGCGCTCTAGAGAGAAGAAGAGGAAAAAGGTCACCCTTTTTCTAGCCGGCTCCACTTCTCCCCTGCTCCATGTCTCCTAACTTAGATAGCCCTGTTCAGACTCAAGTGGCAGTTGCAGTTTTAAATCGAGCTCTCAGTAGTGAGTACCATGGCCCAAAGAAATCTGAAGGAAATCCTGCTGGCAGGAGACGTGTTTTTGTTCAAACCGATACTGGCTGTGTCTTAGGTATTGAATTGGATCGTCGGGATAATGCCCATACTGTAAAAAGGAAGCTTCAGTTAGCCCTCAATGTTCCTACTGATGAGAGCTCACTGACCTTTGGGGATTTCGTGCTAAAGGATGATCTCCGTGCCGTAAGAAATGATTCACCCTTACTTCTTACTAGGAATTTGCTTCACAGGAGTTCTTCAACTCCTTGCCTCTCTCCCACCTCAAAGGATCTGCAGCAAAGAGACAGGAGTGGCCTGATTGAAGTCCTGGGATGCTCAAGTGGCTGTTCCCGAACTAAGCAGCTCGTTAAGGATGTTGTTAAAGCTATAAAGAGTGGTGTAGACCCCTTACCAGTTCACAGTGGCCTTGGGGGTGCATACTACTTTAGGAACAGCAGGGGTGAGAGTGTCGCTATTGTCAAGCCAACAGATGAAGAGCCATTTGCCCCAAACAATCCTAAGGGTTTCATTGGTAAAGCTCTTGGTCAACCAGGCTTGAAAAGATCAGTGAGGGTTGGAGAGACAGGCTTCAGAGAGGTTGCAGCATACCTTTTGGACTATGATAACTTTGCCAATGTTCCTCCTACTGTTCTTGTCAAGATAACTCACTCAGTTTTCAATGTCAATGACAGAGTCAACTGTAGCAATAGCAAGGCTCATGAAAGGAAAAAGAGGCCTATCAGCAAGATTGCTTCATTTCAGCAGTTTATTCCTCATGACTTTGATGCTAGTGATCATGGTACCTCGAGTTTCTCAGTCGCTGCTGTGCATAGAATTGGGATACTTGATGTTAGAATCTTGAACACCGACAGGCACGCTGGAAACTTGCTAGTGAGGAAACTTGAAAGTGGGGTCGGTAGATTTGGTGGTCAAATGGAACTCATACCAATTGATCATGGCCTCTGCCTTCCGGAGAGCTTGGAGGATCCTTATTTCGAGTGGATTCACTGGCCACAAGCATCCATCCCTTTCTCAGATGATGAGCTCCAGTACATTGCTAATCTCGATCCAGTTAAAGATTCTGATATGCTTCGGATGGAGCTACCGATGATACGTGAAGCTTGTCTTCGTGTTTTGGTTCTCTGCACGATTTTTCTTAAGGAAGCAGCAGCTTTTGGGCTTTGTTTAGCTGAAATTGGGGAGATGATGAGCAGAGAATTTACAGGCAGGGAAGAAGAGCCTAGCGCGCTGGAGGTTGTTTGTCTTGAAGCAAGAAAGTTAGTAGCAGAAAGAGAAGTGCCCTCTCCACGAATTGAACTAAGAGACGAAGATGAAATCCAATTTGACATCGATTGTGAGGAGACTGATCCCATGATGCCCAGAACACCACCACCACACCATTTTGGGCTCAGTGGAGGGAGTTCCAAGAATCCATTTTCAAAGCTGGAGAGCTTGGAGGAGGAGGAAGAAGACGGTGATACTGAAAGTCACGCCGGTGAAGAAAAACCTAATTTCTTCACTCATACACACAAGCTACATCCTGCTGTTCCAAAGCTATCCATCTCATTAAAGGGTGTGAGCCTCACAGAGAAAGCTCCACGTGGCAGCGTAGCTAGCAGCAAGAGCAACAGCAGTAGCAGAGGGAATACTAGCGGAGACAGGAGGAGTGCAAAAGAACAGCTGCCTACAAGTGCAAGCTTTGTGAAGGTGGCGGATATGAGCGAAGAAGAATGGGGTTCATTCCTTGAAAAGTTCCAGGAGCTGCTTCAAGGTGCATTTCGTGAGAGGAAGTGCGGGCTTGCTGGCCAGAAGCAGAGGCAGAGGCTCGGCACTTCTTGCCAGTTTTGAGTAGGATAAGCTTAAGAAAAGTAAGGAGATGAGAGTGTAAAAGAGGAGATTGAAGATAGAAGATTGGTTTGTTGCTGTTGTGCTTGATGTTTGTTTGTTGTTTGTGTTACCCTTGGAATAGTGTAGGTGTAAGGAATGGTAGAGAGTGGCGGGTGGTGTTTGGGAATAAAAGTGTAGGAGTCAAGATGTGGTGTTTGCTGCTTCTGTATATATTTCTAAATGCACGTTGATATCTCAATTTCGTTCAGGGGTGAGTATGATGGCTTACCTTTTCTTTTCGTTTATTTCCCTTGTTATGTAATGCTGATATTAGAAGAACATATGTTGTTATTAATATAATCGGAAAACTTGGTATGTAAGTTGTTGTGTATATTTTTGTTCCAGTACAGGCTGCTTTGACATGTTTGAACATTTTGAGAACGTTTCCTATCTATGATTTCCACTGGCTTTATTGATATCTCGATTCTGCAGGGTTATAAGTGTGTGAGGTAGTTACGTCGGCGGTTCGTTCTCACCGTGTCTTCCCAATTGTACTTCTACCAGGCTTGTGATTTTGAGTAGTTCCTCTCCGTTCATCGTCGTATTTGTCTGTTATCATGCAATGTGATGCTTTATCTGATTTTGAGCAGCTCCTTTTGATGTTCAAGGTACAGTTGGCTGTTAGCGTGCAACATGCTAGGCAGTCTTGAAGTTGGTTTCGTTTAAATAATATGCGTGTTCTTAACGCAGTTGGAGAGTATTTTAATGTAGTCAAGCAATTTAGAATAAGAGGCACGTGTTTTTGGAGTGCAAGGATGTTTTATGCATTTCAGGTTTAAACTTTTACAGACCTTGTTACATGTTTCGAACCTGCATTTTCTTCAGTTTTGTGTTTAGGCGTAATCCACTAAACCCTAAACATACAAATAGAAATGTATGCATCTTTGTCCTTTGATATTTCCATACTGTTTTAAGAAAAAGTGCAACCGATGAATCAAGCTGTAGGATAAAAAGCCCACTTTTTTTTAAAAAATGTCCTTGCTGAAAGTAAACTTCTTTCCCCTTTCCATAACATATGTGTGTGGTACAAAATATCCATCTGTTTGGCTATAAAAGTGCGGATGTGGGAACTACATATTTTTTTTAAGAAGTTAAAATTATAAATCAAAGATCTCCGACCAAATTAGAGCGTATTTACGTGTCACGTAGTATTATGACTCTACGCGCCAAAGCTCATGATCTCTATGTATTTGGCCTTTTTCAAGTCCAAGGTCTCTCTTTTGAAGGAGCAGGGCCCGTGTTTGAGAAAATAAACGAGCTTATCACCACCACCTCGGATAACGTGGCAACGAGTCATGAGCCGCTAACTCGCTACACGACCAGAGTCAAGTGGCAAAAGAGGGTGTTCGGATGAGGAACAGAAGTTTGGTTTGGGTTCTTTAATTTAAATAATAGGAAGCAGATTCTGCTTTTGGTTGCGATGTCACAAGTGAGGGCAAGTGGTGATTTATGGGGTGCAGGAAAAAAATTGCAGGGTATATTCAGTTACATTGTGTGCCTGATCACTTATGAAAAATAGAGAGTTGTGGGAAAATGCATCTTTCACTGTATACTAATCTAGTGAGGTACAAAATGAGTTTTTTTTTAAAAAAAAATCAGGTGGAATACTATGGTGCAAGAGTTCTTCGAGGTGGGTGGATCTAAACATAGATGTGGGTAAAACTTTGGGTTTAGCAGACAAAAACATTTTGGGAAATGAATGAGCTCATAAGTAAACTGCGTAAAAACTTTAGATGAATTAGTCTAGGCATAAGAGTGATTTTTTGACGTGCGTGGGTCTGAAAATAAATGGGGAGAAAGTATGGGTTTGTAGCTAAAAACCTATCTTTTAGGCTGTCGATATTAATTCCTTAAATTTTTCATATTTTGATTTAGTCCCTGAAATCATTAAAATTTCTATTAGATCCTCAACTGCTAAAGTTATTTTAAAATTAGTCCCGCAAATTGTTCATACTGCTATTAGCTTCTCTAGTTCCCACATATTTAGTTGTTGCTACTTACCATTGAGTAATGTAATTTTAGAATAACTTAAGAATTAGGAGACTTAGTGATAATTTTAACGATCAGAGGGACCAATTTCTAAGTAAGTTAAAAGTTGTTGGACCTAATGGCAGTTTCAATGATTTGAGGGATTAATTCCAAATTATGAAAGATATAAGAGACCAAAATTTAAACGAACAGAGTGAAATAAAGAAAACCTGGTAGCAATTTCAATTATTTGAGGAGGATTAATTTTAAATATGAAAATTTTAAGAGACTAATATAAAATAAAATGTCTTTTTTTAAAGAAACGGAGTCAAACTTCTGTGGCGTGCATCAAGCCTGAGGCCGTCTTTGTTGGAAGCTGAAGTCTTACCAATTAAGATAAGGATTGGTCCTTCGCCAGTCCGCATAATGCTTTTATTAATTCTATTAAGATGCACTGTAGAATGAACAGTACGAAACCTAATAGCTTTGAGGGGATGTTTGTTTCACCAAAAATTTTGGCATTTGGTATGGATTATAAGTTTTGGGATCAAAAAGTGAGTTTTTTTTTTGTATTTTGGGATAACATATATGGTGTTTTTTTAAAGAAATTTTTTAGAATATTGAATCCCAAAAGTACAAAAGTGCCCAATTTTTAAAATTTGCTAAATCCTTTCAATTGGAGAGGATTTTAACAAATCCCATAAATGAGTGTGCTTACCTCTCAATTGGAGAGGATTTGACAAATCCCAATTATGTCTTTTTGTGGGAGGTAACCTCACCAAGATAGTATATTCATCATATTACAAAATTTTGGTATTTGATAATGCTATAATTTGAGATTGAAACAAATAAAATATTATAAATTATAGTATTCCAAATCCCAAAATATTTATGGAACAAATAACATTTTAGAAATCTCAACCCATAACAAAACACCTATGGATTTTAAATCCCATGGTGAAATCAATGTCCTAAAATTATAGGATTTGAAACAAACATCTCCTAGTGTATAGATAAAATGATGATGATTGTATATTGATATCAGCTTTTTTCTGTACAGGACTAGGACTAGGACTAGTGAGGAGGAGCGCAAGTGTGTTGCACATGCTTGCTCCCGGAGTTTTTGCACCTCGAAATTTTTAATGTGGTCGTTGATTCCGATAAATTATTTCAACTAGATCTCTCCAGTGGCTAATTCTACTCTTAATTTGAAGGATTAAAAATAAGTATGAATTTGGACGTTTTAATAATTTGACGGAATAATTGTAAAATAGCTTAAGAATTAAAGGACCTAATAGTAAATTCAATGATGTGGAGGACTTATTCAAAATATGAAAGATTCGTGAGGGGAACACAGAATTTTTTTGGTTGTTTGTTGGATTATTTTCACTTGGGAAAAATTGCAAAATAGACCGTTTTAGCTAATTATTTAACAAATAGACAGTTTTGCTAAATAATTAGCAAAATAGTTATCTTTTTGGCCAACAGGCCAAAAAAGAGGTCTATTTTGCAAAACAGCTCAGAAAACATACTGGACTAGTAGTCCCGTATGTTTTAATCACGGATTATCCGTGATTAAAACATACAGGACTACTAGTCCCGTATGTTTTCTGAGTCACTAATCCGTGATTAGTTGGCTCTAAACATACGGGACTAGTAGTCCCGTATGTTTTCTGAGCCTTATTTTTCAAAATAGACTTTTTTTTTCAAAAGAGGTCTATTTTGCTAATTATTTTTCAAAGTGGTCTATTTCGCTATATATTTCATAAAAATGGTCTATTTTGCAAATTTTCCCTTTTCACTTTGGTGCCCCAAAGTTTTGATCTTGTTTCAATTTGATGCCCCAAAGTATTGATATAACATTTTGGTACCCTAAAAGTTCAATCACATCTCATTTGAAACTTAGTTTAGATTCCGTTAGATTTTTCATCAACTGTTTATCACCTCCTTAGCATGTGATTAACATCTCATTTTGAAACTTAGTTTAGATTCCGTTAAATTTTTCATCAACTGTTTATCACCCCCTTAGCATGTGATTAACATGCAATATATTTGCACCCATTTTACCAAATTGCTAAGCACGTGATAAAAGTTACGTGTTGATAATTTTGTGTTTATCAATAAATATTTATAAGTTCTAATGGAGTGCTTTTGCACTCATAAGATCTAAGAAATGTATAATTTTCAATATTTCTTATAATTGCCGTTATAAACAGGGTAAAAAAAAATATATTTATCCTAATAAATTAAAGTAGGAATACTTTTCCTAGCATGAAGAACAGCTTCATCCTAAAAAAGAAACGCATGATGTGGCAACAAGAGGAGGAAAAGAAAAAGAATAAACCTAGCAATTAGTAGGTTGGCACGAGAGACTAGAATAACACTTAGACTCTGTTTGGATTGATTTTTTGGATAGGTAAAAGAGGGGAAAGCTGACAAAAATGTCAGCTTTTTGGCAGCTTTCCTCCAAAATCACCTCTATAAAAGGTGATTTTGGGGGAAAGCTATCAAAAAACTAATATTTTTGACAGCTTTCCCCCATTTTATCTATCTAAAAAATCAATCCAAACAGCCCCTTAGGTTTTGATTTTTTTATGGTGATTTGTGTGGAATCAATTAACGACTTCCACAACTTAACGCTCCACGTATTTACCAAAGAACTACATCCTAGTATTTCTTATCCGAACTCTTTATACATCATGGAATAAGCCACTTGTGTTTGTGGGCCCAACCAGATGTCCAAAAATTGCAAGAGCTTGATATACAAATGATGGCACGTGCCTTTGTGGGGCCCACCAGGTATTTGCGGTATATTTGACAAAATCTGGGTGCAATTCAAGATCGAGAGGCACTAGGGGCACACCATCTACCACACTCTCAAGCACACCACCTCTCTTGCTACAGTACACAGGGTCCACATAAAATTTTAAAAATTAAAATCTCATGTGGGCCCCGTGTACTGTAACAAAAGAGGTGGTGTGGTTGGAAGTATGGTAGAGAGTATGCCCCTATCATTGTTTTTCAAGATCGTGGGTGTTATATTGGAACATCTTTATGGTCCAGATCACCCGCGACAGATAAGACATGACTACGTTCGAACGTCAGGGATCATGATGTTGATATAGTAAAATATCAAGAGCTTTTTTTTTTCCCCGCAACACACCTCGGCGACCGCATGCTAATTTCTATCCACATGAAGACTTGTATTCCTCAGGTTACAAACCAATTGAAACTCTTGCTCTGCGGATCATCCATAGTGCAAGCACGTAGTATTCCTCAGTGTAGAAGAGTACGATTATCTAAAGGTAAATCTAGCACAATATTCTCATTGGATCAATAGAGACTTTGTTCTGGTTGACAGCAAAATCAAACATAACCGAATAATTTATACTCTTGTATGTATGACTACAGAACCTGTACTTTTTTCTGTATTCATAACAAAATAGACGAGGAATAATAAGAAGAATGATAACTGAAGGAGAAAAAAAAGCACAATCAGCATCT
Organism: Asparagus officinalis; assembly: GCF_001876935.1. NCBI lineage: Eukaryota > Viridiplantae > Streptophyta > Magnoliopsida > Asparagales > Asparagaceae > Asparagus > Asparagus officinalis. Next base: position 95,058,427 of record NC_033798.1, read on the forward strand.
AATTCTTATGCATTTCGAGAAATACAGACGACACGATACATGCAAACATAGCAGGGAAAGCAAAAGAACTGGCAGAATCATCGACCCAGGAAGGGGAAAAAAAAGAGTGATAATAGGTATTTGTTGAAAATTTCAAAATGATTCATTGATCAAAAGAAGGAAGGAAATAGAGCACAATTAGATGCTACTCTAGGAAAAACACCAAGGGTCGCCAGCCGGTAACTTTCTTTGAACCGTCCAGAAACATTCATCAAATTGTAAAATTTCCACTGTACAAACTTTTCTTTATCTTCATATCAATGATTTTACTGTTCTCTGCCCATTCAAATTTCAGAACAAGTCGACACTGCTCAAACTTGATATATTGTACCCGAGCTCAATATGGCAAATGCCCAAGTACAAATTTGAGGAGGAGGTTAGCAAATTGTCACGAAGCCGATCATCCCATATTCACCCAATATGAAATCACTTTGGCCCTTATAGAAGCTGCTCTTAGCCTGATATATATATAGAGAGAACCATCTTTCAACAAGTCAAACGACAGCAGCTGGGGACTCCTTGATGCTGGTCAAGTGGCTAAGCTCGACTTGCTGACGTTCTAGCCTTTTCAAAAACCCTAACGCATTGATGCTTCCAGCTATTGACAGGGTTTCATCCCTATTTAGACGTCTTCTTCCTATTCTCGATATAGCATGAGTAACGTCAGCTATTGAAGGGCGTTTCCTCGGAATCTTGTGTAAGCATCTGTGAGCTATATCAGCTAATTGCCTGATCTCTTCGATATTGCTCATGCATGATAGCTTGCTATCGATTATCTCATCCCAATCGGCCTTTCCCTCTCCTCCAATTGCCGCCTGAAAGAAATGAAGGATAGCATTCAAATGGGCAAGTGGTACCATTTAGTATGGGTTTTTTCGACATTGGTCCCATAAATCTTTCAAATTTTGAAGTTAGTCCCCCCAACTCCCATAAGTTGTTTCAAATAATCCCTCTAATTGCTACTTCTGCTGTTGAGTGGAGCGCCTAATTTCAAAATAGCTTAAGTATCGGGAGACCTGATAGCAGTTTCAATGATTTGAGGGATTCATTTCAAAATATGAAAGATTTTAAGGGACTAATATCGAAAAACCCCCAAAAGTTGTCAGCTATGACTAATTCTTGAATTCCTAGGAAGTATTATATAACAGAGCTCCCTTTATCATATACATCACGTGGAACTATTCAATACATTTGCGTGTCAGGAATAGTTATCTGAAATCCATTCCCATCTGCATGAAAGATGTTACTCGTATCTATTCAATATCACTTATAGTTAAAGACTTTAGCCGTTTAAAACACTAACCGCCGTTCTCATGGATACCTTAGACTATATTTAGAGATATGTACCATGAATGAAATAAGAACTTACGAGATTGATGTAATCCATCAGACCTTGCTGAGGATTTATGGATGTTAGAAGTTCAAATAATATTATGCCAAAGCTATATATGTCGCTCTTCTTTGTGTAATTGTTTGTTGACATGTAGTCAGGATCCATGTAGCCATACGTTCCCTTAAGACCCGAGTTTCTTCCATCATAAACCTCTTCTTTGGAAAGCCCAAAATCAGCTACCTGTTAAAGAACACCATGAAAAGCTTCACCGTGTTAAAGTGATATTGAGGAGAAACATTGAAAATCATAAAATAATAACGAAAAGTTCCAAATATTTATCTAGTTTAGTTTAAGAAATCATGTTGCTACCTGCCATATCCATGCTTGCAAATTTAGGTAGTGCAAAGTAATTAAGTGGTATTCTCTTTATTTGAAAATCATGTTATAGAGACAACAGATTTGAAAAACTGAGATTTCAGGTTTTATTTAATTTACTGAAGCATGGATTAAACTAGAGAATTTTTTATTAGCCGACAAAGATCAGGAATCTTTTGCAAACATCGAGCATGATGTCAGGATCTCTTAATTTCAATGATCGATCTTAGTACGTACACATGAAGTTAAAACTTCATTTTCTAAAAACTGGAAGAAAGATTAAGATGTGTTAACGCTCATTGCTTTTCACACTTCATTAAAATTACATTTCATGTTCAAAGTCAATATGCTGCTGAGATGATACGGTTACAAAAGGTCTCTGTTGTAGGTTTAAGAGGTAATTGAAGTTGTGAACAGTGAACAGGTTAGTAAGACGGTGGCATTTAACCAAACCTTAATAATTATTTACATACCATAAACAAAGAAACAAGTAGTAAATAGGTAAACTAATATTCCACGAGACTAGGGTAAAACATGTCCCTTATATGACATGCAAATGAAAAGGTTTGAATTTATCTTATCAAGTTTTTGAGTTTAGATGGGAGTGGGTAAATGCAAATATTGCAAAAGTGCTTTACCTTAGCCCTCATTGACTTGTCAAGAAGAATATTGGCAGATTTTAGATCCCGGTGAACAACGGGTGGAACTGCCTGTTTCAAGAAACATGACACACATGAGAACGAGAAAAAGATTAACAGTCTCTGATATAAAACCACAGTCATAATCATTACATACCCCATCGTGTAGGTATTCAATTCCATGTGAAACATCAAGTGCAATTTGCAGCCTTTGTTCCCAGCTTAAGTTTCGGGTATTATCGCCTACATCTCCACATGAGACAAACATTAATGCAGTCGCAATACATATTAAAACAGTATACGGAACAAAATATGAAAAAAATTCATGAACCATGCAATTTAACAGACTTTACAGATTCTGATGTTTAGAAAAAAAAAAAACTGTCTATGGAGCATATTTTCCTCTGCAGGCATAGAAGGTTATAACAACAAATAAAGGTTGAACAACAAAGAAAGTATAAGATGGAGTTATGTAAGACTGAAGTTTCCTGAAGAAAACTGATAAACCCATATTAAACGGTTACTATTTATGTCATAGTTTAAAATCAAACACTGAAAGAGGGTATCTACATTGTCTTATCTGGTCTCCAAATAGTAATGCCTTCTAGGGTCATATTATTACATATATGTAACTGGATATCCAGAATTTTCAATTATAGAATTATATGGATATAAACTTTTGGTGGCTTCCTAATTACATCGCTAGTTGCAATTTAAAGTTTTCCATCAAATTTTGCTTTCACTCACAAAATGAGAAGATTCAAATAACAAGATTTATTGAGAGGTTGTACACTACAATGACTTAAAAAAGGAGCTGATGCTTCTAAAGTACGTATCCGGCCAAACAGCAGAAATTGGAGTTCAAGATATACAAGCATCTCAAAACAAGATCATAGTATCACAGTTAAGGAAGCAATTTCATAGCTTGCAGGTTGCAACTTAATATATTTAAGCAAAACTTTTCCCTTTAAAATATGGACACAAACATGCGTTATCGACCAAAAACACACAAAAAAAGGATTATAACATAGACGACCTAGAGAGCCTTTAAAATATGGACACAAACATGCGTTATCGACCAAAAACACACAAAAAAAGGATTATAACATAGACGACCTAGAGAGAGAGAGAGAGAGAGAGAGAGAGAGAGACAATTTCATAGCTTGCAGGTTGCAACTTAATATATTTAAGCAAAACTTTTCCCTTTAAAATATGGACACAAACATGCGTTATCGACCAAAAACACACAAAAAAAGGATTATAACATAGACGACCTAGAGAGCCTTTAAAATATGGACACAAACATGCGTTATCGACCAAAAACACACAAAAAAAGGATTATAACATAGACGACCTAGAGAGCCTTTAAAATATGGACACAAACATGCGTTATCGACCAAAAACACACAAAAAAAGGATTATAACATAGACGACCTAGAGAGCCTTTAAAATATGGACACAAACATGCGTTATCGACCAAAAACACACAAAAAAAGGATTATAACATAGACGACCTAGAGAGAGAGAGAGAGAGAGAGAGAGAGAGAGAGAGATTTTGCTAGCAGGCTATAGGAGATATGAAAGAACTTACATTTTGACAAAGAGAAAATTAAGGATCTAGAGGACTGATGACACTTGAAACTCGAGGCAAAAGAGCATACTTACAGTTCTGTAATATCCTCAAGATGACTATAAATCGATAGATACCAATAGATAAACTAATGAAGTCCTCCGATAGGATTATAACATTGAATAATGTTTCACTCGCATTTTCATGTAATTATATTACCCAGAAAATGTTTATTTCTCCAAACTCGCTATTGAACATATGAAAAACATCAAAAGGACGACTTTTCCATATTAATGATGTAAATCAATGCATAACCTGATTACTGTAAACAGAATAGATGCAAAAGTTACTCTTTTGTAAGATAAAGTCAATGTGCATAAACTTTCTTTAATCGATAATGCAGATTTAAACTTTACCATACAATAGGCTAGCCAGACTTCCATTGCTCATGAACTCATAGATGAGCATGTGCTGGCCTTTATCCACACAGTATCCAACCAAATTCACAAGATTCCTATGGTGCAGTCTACTAAGCAACAAAACCTGCAGGACATAATGGAGTATGATATTATATACTAAGCGGAAACACAATTTCAACAGTCAACTGCATTTCATTATACAGCTGCAAGTGTCTTGTACAAACACCTTCCAATTTTTAAAAAAAGGTTTTTGCATATATACCCCTCACATCTTAATATTTGCAAAATTACCCCCTAATTCTCTCACATTGAGTTTTTCTACCCCTCTCACTTAACGATTTTAGTTTTTAAACAAAAAATCTTGCAAACGTACTGGAAATTATCAGTTTTTTTTACATTGTCCTATTGAGAAACCAATATTGTTAAGTTGGAAGGGCAGAAACATGAGAGAATTGGGGGTTAATTTTGCAAATACCAAGATTTGGTGGGTAATATTACAAATATGGAAGATTTGAGGGGTATATATACAAAAGCCCCTTAAAATCCCATCGGTTCAGAAAGATATCAATTGGCCATTTGCTAATTACTAACAGATCAGGGAGCCAAATCCTCAAACAACTTAACCAAACACGATCAACTTTATAACTTCAATAACCAAGCCTGCTTAGAGGTCCAACAATTCAAATGCTGTTGTCTACATATCAAAGTGTTTTGTTCATTATATCATGGGAACAAGAGAAACATCTTTTAGTCATCGACATATCAATTTATGTAGGATGAAATAAAGACTTCAATTACTGTTATAAAAGCAAAAAAATACAACCAAAAGTAGATTCATCACTGCATTTTGGTAAAAGTAAAACCTTGATGATCTATGCGTAGACTTTTACTTGGTTTCTTCTGAAAATATTCAAAAGCAAATATTTGCAATTGAAATTGAATTAGAGGCTCACTCTGTTCATTTTGATTGACAATACTTAGGAAGCCTAAAATTCTAAAGGTGAATAATTTGAGTTTCCTTATGTACGAATCTGGTGGGCTCAAAATAGATGACCAAAAGTACAAATTAAAATTGGACGGTCCATTATCTTCATGTTGGTTTACATGTTTTAAAAGTTATATGAAACAAAACATCAATGAATTTTGATGATTGTTTAACCACATATTAAATGATTGCAAAACTAATGGCGTCCCGACAATATAACCATAAAACAAGAATAAGCATGTTACAATTTCTAATTCTGAACAAAAAGAAATAGGTTAATGATCGTGTCATTACTTTTTTGCAGAACTGAAAAATTATAGCAGACATAGATATGCATTTCTATCAACTCATCATGTATGATTGTGATATGTTTCAAGTTTTCTATTCAGAGCATCATTCTGTGAGGAGTTACAGTTTAGCTCGATTAGTGAGCTTGTCACAACAAATGTAAGCACCTTGAGAAAGTTAAAGAATAGCAAATACTTTCCAAAGGCAGTATCCCTGAGGAAATAAAAAGATATTGCTTAGAGAATGTTAAGTTTGTAGACCCGAAAGTACCTCTGTTTGGAATTCTTTCTCCCCTTGCTTGGAATTATTTGCAAGCACCTTTACAGCTACTACTGCACTTGTAGGCATTATAGCTTTGTAGACTGGACCGAAAGATCCTTCTCCTAAAATAGTTGTAAAATTCTGTGTAGCTTTCTGAATGTCCCTAGATAAAGCAACAGGGTTTATTACCATCCATAATTAAATCACAAGGCAAATCCACTGACATAGATGTATTTTCACAGAGTTTGGGAAACAAAGGTATTCATGATATAAATATGTAACAAAAGCATCCTATGTCTAAGCGGATTAAAGAAAATCATAAGAACTTGAAGCATTGGCCAAGGAAAAGACTGATTTCATAGTACCACAATGCATCTAGTTTTACGTTGCATATGCAACTGAGGGAAGAAGCTCAACCCTGGAGTAACTGTTGATTTCAATACATTGTACGAAAATCCACAGCGAATATGTAAATTTTGTAGTTCATTTTAAACTATATATAGATTATGTAAATTGTGTTAAGTTCAATATCTATTGAGTCCATCCTAAAACTGAAAAACAAGCACGCAAAGGCCTGAGGATAAATTTTCTTTGCCTTTGTGCTCATAAACAATGTCAGAATACCCCTTTCTTAAGTGAAAAAGAGGCTACCTTTCATTATTGATTATCTCAACTTAACAGCTCAAATGGCAAAAACCCTATCCTCATAATTGTACTCTCTCTTCCAGCCAATACTCAAGACTTCTCAGCAAAATCCTTCTGAAATTTAATACTACTTCGTATTTTCAGTTCAAAGTACAGTATGCTTAAAGCCATCATCGATGTTTCTTCAAAGAATCAAAACAAGGACCACCTATAGGCTACTACTAAGTCGTTACTTTTGAACCACTTTCTGAAATCCCTAAACTTAAATTGAGATTGTTTCTCTGGTAAAACAGCATACTTCACTCAAATTCTAAGTAGTTATTTCAAATGAATTAAAAAAAAATCCTTATTAAACTTGTATGGTAATTTTACCATTCTACCATGACTTAGGAGCCAACATACTTGACTATTTTGGGGATTTTCCCATTTGGAATTATTAATCCCTCATTGCATAAAGTACGTTTGATTTTGCTAGGGCAGTGCACTTCTCAGGACTATAAGTAATAATAAGAAGAAGAGTGTAACTGGAAATTGGTAAATGCTATACTGAAAACTAATAAAGTACAAAAGGATCATATTTCACTCCTTGAACTTAAAGCAGAGTTCTCATCGAGGAAACTATAAGAATCAATTGGGGCACATTATAGAATAATGAGTTTAAAATCAGAGAAGAAGTCAAGGAAGAAAAAATAAGGTTGGAGACTGCATACTTGTACACATATCTTGGAATGCCTGATAAGGAATGAAGTAGATCTTTGCTTGGATTTCCTCTTCGACCCCAATAGTGGTTTTTCTTCCCAATATCATGTAAACCATGCCCAATCTCAGAAACTGCGATCGAAGCACTAGAATCAATACTTGCATCGATCCCATTTACACGAATGGGAAGAGTAGATGCACTCTCAACTGAACGATTTTGGACATGAGACCGCTTTCTATAAAACCTTATAGCAATAAATGCGCAAGATGCCACCAAGATTCCAACCGCAACACCGACAGAGACCCCAATAATGATTATGTTAGTTTGATTTGCCATTGCCTATGATATGTTGATAATGAGACAAACCAAACATCTTGAAGGCCTTCAGAAATGCCAAGTTTTCTGCCACAAGATCAATATCAACGTCAGATAAAGTGGCATGGTTCTATGTTTTCAAAATAAGTGGTAGTTAATGTATCTTTATGATATTGGTCGACTGAGAAATCAAACACAGGGTAGAAGAACATGAAAAAAGCTTACTCAATTGGAAAGGTAATAATATAGATAAAACCAACAGAAACTTGGTGAACTCCTAGAAGAAACATACACATATAGATGAAAGCAAGGCATTAAGCATTTAAAATTCCTTGCAACCACCAACTGAAATATGTTGTCGGTTAAAATTCCAAAGGGGGAAATATGAGTGGAAAATAATGGTAGGTCACTGTTGAATCTGTGATGGAGCACTTGTTAACTAACATTACCACCAAACGAAATATCTTTATGAGAGAGAAGATTTACAATTTTAAGTGATCTTTGTTAATGTGACCCGGTCAATTATTGACCAAACCAACCAAGGAATATTCCCTAGATATTATTGGGTTGTTAGCATAACTTCCTTAATATCTGTAGAAGAGGGATTTGTGGATGGTTAGAGGAAATTATGGAGGCTGATTCGATTTGGGGTGGAGGTGGTTACTGGAAAGCCTCTATAAAAGGAAGGGTTATCTCATTGTTGAGATACACAGAAAACCATAAAAGTTTTTATCCAGAACCTCAAATAAAAACCACCCTCTTTTATCCTTTTACTGGTATCAGAGCAATCAAAGATCCGTTCCCTTCTGTTTCCATAAGAAAAAAAACTAGTTTCACTCTTTTGTACGATAGAGAAAAGAGAGTATTCTGTTTCAATCAAAAACCGTGCTCAGCCACACTTCCACGTGAAGCTTTGGAAGTTGTTCTCTCATTTTTTTGTTTTTTTAAATTTTAATCTTTGCCCATCAATCATTTCGTACACTGCTAGTTTAATCTTTGGTGAACCTTGGTTTTTAATCATTTCGTACACTTCCACGTGAACCTTGGTTGTTTCGCTTCCCAAGTTTTTTTTATTATTTTAATCTTTCGTTCATTGTTCCTTGGTTTCATTTCTTCACTTTGACCGAGAAAATCACCTCCTGCTAGGTGTGTGTTGAGAGAAAGCTAGAGAGAGGGAAAAGGCTAGAGAGCAAGAGAGAGAAAGCTAGAGAGAGAAAAGGCTAGAGAGCTAGAGAGAAAGCTAGAGAAAGATTTTAAAAAACGCCAATTTTTTTTGTTCGGCCCCTCCATTTTTTGCAGTGACTCAAAGAAAATTTTTGTTCGGCCCCTCCAATTTTTTTTTTGTTGAAAAGGAGCCATTTCTAGCTTGAGGGAAAATTTGCTTTCCCCTTGCACAATTCAAAATCCACTTTCAATCAATTGGGGTTGTCCGAACAATTCTTCGCAAATTCTATCCGGTGCAATTCAACGACAGCAGCAGATTATCTCTAAATCCAGTCAGAACCGACTTCGACAAGTGCTTATCCATTCAACACCACTAGGTTACGATCTCGCTCGAATTGGAGTTTCCTTTCTCAACTCGAAACAATCAGGTTCTTTTAATTAATTAATTTATTTTATTTTTTTAACTTTATTCTATTTTTAGTATAATTGTCTATATACCAACCTTATACATATTTTAAAATTAAATTTTAATTTTAGTTCTCTACCGAATGGCTAGTAAACTAGTTCTATCAGAACTAGGAAAAATTAATAAATTTAATGACAATAATTATGATATGTGACATAAAAAAATAGGATATGCTCTTATTCATGATAATATCGACGATGTAATAGAAACCATTGCTCCAACCCTTACCGATAAATCTACACCTGAAGAAAAGAAAGAGTTTGAACAGTGAGTCGAAAGATAAAAAGGCAAAAAGTCTAATGCTCATGTTCATGGAAGATAACTTAATCAAAATTTTTAAAACTTATAAGACTTCCATAGATATGTGGAATGCTATAAAAGAAAAATACGACACCACCTCTGAAGCTAACATTCAACTCCCCTTGCATAAGTATAATTCTTATCGTATACAAGAGGGAGACAATATCACAGAACATATTAACAGAACATATTAACAAGATGATTGTCATGGCTAAGGACTTATCCACTGCTGGGATAGAAATCTCAGAAATAATGTAAGTGACAACCATTTTGAATAGTCTACCCCCTTCCCTTACTGTGGCTGCCATCACATTAATAATGAACCCTATCATTAAATATGTCACTGATCTTCCTATGCACCTAGCGATATAACATGACTTAATAGCCAGTAGGAAAGAACCAGAACTGAATATGGTGCAGCAAAAGTTAAATTATGTCCGCCAAAGATATAATGCTAGAAGCTATAAAAACTCTGGTCCTAGTAAACCACAACCGCAAGGACTGAAATCGCAACAGTTCAAGAGAAAGAAAATACTCCACGAAACCTACTACAATTATGAAAAGTTTGGGCATTTCAAGCCTAATTGCCCGCAAGGTGAAAAACAGGAGAATAAGGAAGGCTATAAGCATCCAGAATAAGGGGGTACTAGCAAAAGAGAATTCGTCGGTGTGACAGAATACAATACTCTGATGACGGATATAAGCTGTTGGTGGATCGACTCCGATGCGACTAGACATATCGCAAAGGATAAGAATGGAGCCACAGAATTCACCAAGCTAAAGAAAGGAGAACATATAATCTATATGGGAAATAATACCTATCTAGATGTAGAAGGTAATGGTTCGTATAGATTGAATATTAGGGACAATATTCTTGTCCTCAAAGATATGTTCTATGCACCAGAAATTCGGCGCAATCTGATCTATGTTCCCAGCTTAATGAAGAAATGACTGGGAGTTGGGTTCTACAATAATCGGGTTTCTGTAGGCAAAAATAATAAAATATATGCTATGAGAAAATATGTGTCCAAGCATGAATTATGCATTCTTCCAATAGTTTATAATAATTCTGATAATAAAATTTTGAATTTGAACTAATTGTCCTGTTATATTTTAGAGTCTGAATTGTCGCATTCTAGACTAGGAAATGGTAGTATTTCAAAAATAAAAGAAATTATAAAAATGAACTTACTTCCTGCACTATTGAATATTTAATTGCCACAATGTGAACATTGTTTAACTGGTAAAATGATTAGAAAATCTTTTATTGGCGGATAAAGAGCCAATGAACTTTTAAGGTTGATATACTCGGATATTTGTGGTCCCCTAAATATCAAAACTCATCGTAATAAAGAATATTTTATTACTTTTATGGATGATTATTTTAAGTTTGCACACGTTTATCTTATATTTAGAAAATTAGAAGCTCTTGACTGTTTTAAGAGATATAAGACAGAAGTTGAAAACCAACTTGGAGTGAAAATCAAAATTTTAAGAACTGATATAGGTAGGGAATATAACTCTAAATAATTTGAGAGTTAGTGTATTCAACATGGGATTAAAAAGCATACAACAATACCGTATACACTACAACAGAATGATGTTGTTGATAAAAAAACCAGAACATTACTGAATGTAGTTAGATGCATGTTGTCTCATTCTGGTCTCTCCAAAATTTTTTGGGGAGAAGCATTGTTAACTACAAACTATATTTTAAATAAAATTTTTACTAAATCAGTTGCATCTACACTTTATGAATTATAAAATGGAAGGAAACCTAATCTGAATCATCTCAGAAAGTGGGGATTTATAGCCCATGTTCTCATTCCGTATCAACTTAGAGATAAGTTGGATTTTAAAACAGTAAAGTAGTAGATTCATAGGATATTCAGAAAAGTCAAAAAGTTATAAGTTCTACAATAAAGAAAAATGGGCCATTAAAAACAGAGATGCTACATTTCTAGAGAACATAGAGGAAGAGGAACAAGTTCTAGAGGAAACAGAACCTCTAACTGTAATAGATGATGATTATTACGATGTTGTTTCTACTAATGATCCTGGTATTGTGAATAAACCTAACCTTAAAAATGATAAAATATCTATGGAAAATAATGTACCTCATCAACCGGTTGTAGGTAACAAAAGGCTAAAAATACAACCTTTATGGATGGATGATTACTATTTGTATTCATGTGAGCCATCCTATTTCTCGATAGATACAAATATAAAAGAACAAGATCAATTAATCTTCTCTGATGAGATGAAATCGCATGAATCAGCTTTATGGCTAGAATCCATGAGAGAAGAATTTGATTCTATAGAAAAGAATAAGGTATGAGAGTTATGTGATCTACCAGAAAATAGAAAAGCTATAGCCTATAGGATGCAAATGAGTGCTTAAAAAAATATATCATGTTGATGGATCTATTGATAAATTCAAAGCACGGTTAGTTACCAATGGTTACAACCAGAAGGTAGGAATAGATTTTCAGGAGATGTATTCTCCTGTAGCTAAATTTACATCCATTAGAATTATTTTGATTATTGTTGCATATCTTGATTTGGAGTTATTCCAAATAGATGTTAAAACTACATTTCTTAACGAAGAGTTGAAGGAAGCGATATATCATATATACAACCTGAAGATTTTCAGATGAAAGGACAGGAACATAAAATTTATAAATTAATAAAATCTCTATACGGTTTAAAACAGTCTTCTAGACAATAGTATCTTAAATTTCATGATGCGGTCACTAAACTTGATTTTATTCAAAATAAATTAGCTAATTGTGCATATGTCTTGAAAAATAAGAGCAAATTTACTATACTATCCTTATATGTGGACGATATATTGCATGTTGAAAATGACATAGAAATGTTGAATAAAATCAAGGCAGATCTCAGTTAAAAGTTTGAGATGAAAGACATGAGAGAGACATCATATATTCTTGGAATTCAAATAATTCGAGATAGAAAGTCTAGAATGCTGAGTTTAAACCAAGAAAAATATTTAAGATCAGTTCTTAAAAGGTTTGGAATGGAGAATTTCAATCCGACGCCAACTCTGTTGGTCAGCGAAAGAGATTATGTAAAGAGCAAAACCCTAGAGAGGGGTAAAAACCATTAGATGTTCCTTATGCTAAAGCAATTGGAAGCTTGATGTATGCAATGTTGTACACCAAGCCTGATATAGCTTATGCTGTAAGTCTAGTCAGTCGATATCAAAGTAATCCAGGACCAGCACATTGGGAAGCTGTTAAAAGGATTATGAAGTATATTAAAGGTACATTGACTCATAGATTAGTTTTTCAAGCAAATTCACTTGATCTCCTCGGTTACTCCGATGCTAATTTCGGAGGTGATAAATATGATGAAAATTCCACTTCGAGACACTTGTTCATATTTGGAGGAGGAGCTGTTTTTTGGAGTAGCAAGAAACAAGGGTGTGCTGCTAGATATACACAAGAAGCTGAATATATAGCTTGCAGTATGACAGTTACACATGTTGTCTGGATAAGACGATTTTTATTGATCTATATCTCAATTTGTTAGAAGGACCTATTAATATTTATTGTGATAATTAAGTAGCGATTAGCTTGATCAATAACGGTGCAAATAGCTCTAAAGGAAAACATATCGAGATCCAGTATCACTATATTCGAGATATTGTAGAAAAAGAGAAGTCAAAGTGACTTATATCCCCACTACAGACATGATTATTGATCCTTTGACAAAAGGAATACCAGTAAAATCTTTCATCAAACATGTAAGTTTGATGGGACTTAGAAATAAATAAGTTCAAGTAAAATTTTATGAATAATGAAATAAGAGTTACTCTCTATGAATAGTGAGAGTAATGGTAAGAAGAAACATCTGATCTCACGAATAGTGAAAGGCATACCACTTGGTTAATTTGGTCAAGTGGGAGATGTTAATATGACCCGGTCAATTATTGACCAAACCAACCAAGGAATATTCCCTAGATATTATTGGGTTATTAGCATAACTTCCTTAGTATCTGTAGAAGAGGGATTCGTGGATGGTTAGAGGAAATTATGGAGGCTAATTCGATTTGGGATGGAGGTGGTTACTGGAAAGCCTATATAAAAGGAAGGATTATCTCATTGTTGAGATACACAGAAAACCATAAAAGTTTCTATTCGGAACCCTAAATCAAAACCACCCTCTTTTATCCTTTTAATCTTAAGAGCCACGACATATAGCGTTTTACTTATATTTTTGACTGAAAACATCTTTATTTAACAGATGGTTTATATTTTTAAGAATCTCACCTTTCATTTTATCCATTTTATGAGAGGCTGTATGCTTTATTATAACTCTATTCACACTTCCACAGACTCTTTTTGCCATTAAGTAGTTAACATGCACATATGATCGTTCCCACCCTTCTAGTCGAGTAAATCAATGGACATAGTATGTTGTGTTTTTGTTCTCTCGTTTTGTATTATAATTTACTATTTCTTTGGTCACTCCTATTACATTGTTCTTCATAGATTTGAGTTGCTTTTGGTGCATAACAAAAAAATCAAGCCATAGAAATGGACTATGCTAACATGATAAATGTGAAAAAAATGGGAACAATTATAAATAACCGTAGTAGAAGTAAGAAGGGCAAGGGGAATGAATATGAAAAGACATATGGAAATTTATCTACTGGTAGCCCATAAAAACAGAGAAATCCAGTTTATGGCCAACTTAGCTGGATACAACTGGACAAAAGGTAACTCCTAACATATTGCTCACGATACAAAATACTATTCTACATTTTGAGTCATAAGTACATGTTTAAGCACATATAAGGGTATGTGGAATGCTAACAGTAGAACACTTATTCTACCTGTTTGTGCCATGTGTGCATGTTTTTCATGATATATAAGGGCACACTATTTACATGAATAGTGGAAGCGAATGCTGAATTTGTAACACACTTCTACCTCAAGAGATCTTCTTGAAGTCAGTTTTATTAAGCTATAGAAGAGAAAACCTAGATCTTGATAGTGTAAAGACAATAATATAAGCCTTCCCTCGCCAATTATCATGATCCAAATTGTAATAGCCAGAAAAATATAAATAAATAAACAAATAAATAAAATAATTATAATATCTTATGACAGAGATTTTCTCCACCGCTTTACCAAGTCGGTAAAATTTCACCGCCTCCTAACAGTATTTAAGGGAGGAAAAGGTGAGAAATTCGGGTAAAAAAAAGGGAAGAAGAAGAAGAATAAGAGGAAGGTGACAGTGAAAAAAAGGGGAATCTAAGGTAATTTATTTTCTATTCTCTTTTATCTGATTAGTTTCTAATAGGATAGTGATTATGATGAACAAGTTCAGTTTTTGAAATACCTATTAAGATTTTATGGAAAGAGAGAGTACTAACCCTAGATCCGGCGGTTCTTATCGTCGACGGCTCATCATCCCCGATGATCCTACCCCTATGGTGAGAGAGAGAGAGAGATGTTCTGATGCCCAACCGAAAAAAAAACAAAAGAAAAAGAAAACTTACCTAGCTGTCGGCGTTGAGGAGGGCTCGCCCTCGGGTGGCCGCTCCGACAACGGAGCTTGAGCAGCTGCGCCAACTTAGCATCGCAGAGGAGGAAAAGAGAGAAGGAGAGAGAGAGAGGAGGAGAAGTAGAAAGAAACAGAAAAAAATGAATAATGAGGAGAAAAGTAACGGGAAGAAGAAGAGACAAAGGAGAGAGGAAATGGAAAAATTTTAGTTATATAGCAAAATTATTTTGGGGCCATTGTTATTTACTTTGTTTACAAATAAGTCCAATTTGCAGATAAAGATATCACTTTTGGGCTGGATTAATTACTCATAATCTCCAATTTGCAGATAAAGATATCACTTTTGGGCTGGATTAATTACTCATAATCCCCTACCTCATCATAAGTTAGAAATAAATCTATATCTACCACTTTTGGGCTGGATTAATTACTCATAATCCCCTACCTCATCATAAGTTAGAAATAAATCTATATCTACCATATTTAGGGATTTTAAACTGTTAAGGATTATATTTGAAATTATTAAGGTCTAGATTATGAATTGATTTACCTATAATATATGTTTGTCCTGAATTAATAATTCGTTCTATATCTTATATTATAGGATCTGGTTGATATTAGGAGGATAATATTTTGGGAAAGTCATGTCCACTTAAGGTGAGTTTATTTCTCACTAGTATTTTATAATATAAAATTACATGAATATTATATTTGATTCATCTTGTAATCGAAAAATAATATATCATTTTCATGTATATAAAGATTTGATCTACCTTTGTTGTGGCGTAAACCATAAATATGATATTGTTTCGTACAAGATATGAAAAATCAATTTGATTTTATACGAACTATGAAAAGCGAATTGGCTCTCATGCAGTTTTAACTAATTGTAGGCATTGCTTTATCTAAAAGTTTTAATGAAGTATTTTGAACATATTTCAACGGTTTAACGGATTTAAAGATTTTCTGTGACTTGGTATTGATTAAAAAAAATTCGTAAACTGTCTTAACTGGGATAAGAAGTTTTACCTTGTCAACTTCATTTGAAAATATCTGTAAATTCTGAGATGCAAAGTATTACTTATTGGACATGTGATCTCGATGTTTTCAAACCCTCAAATAGTCCACTATGGATTATTTCTACCTGTCATATGGTGAATGCACCTTTATTTGGTCCCTCTGTGTTAACCCTTCTGTATTGGGCCTTCTGAAATTTATTCTGACCCCTCTGTATTTGGTCAGTAACCTATGAGAGTGTTAGGTGCATTCGATTCCCGGGAATTATCTGTCATGTGATGCGTTTTACACATCCCCTTGCTACTAGGCTATAATTCGTAGCCTTAGTGTGATCTATGAGGTGATTTTTACATTCATGAATAACTCATCGAGAATTAAAATTTCTGATAATTGACTGTGAAGTTAAGAAAACAAAAATTCTCGGGTTTTGTACAAATTAGTGGTTCTTTTCCTTCTTAATGTTTACCTTGATTCAAAAAGGGCTTGATTCTAAGAATCTTCACAGTATATTCAGTTGCACATAAGAAAAAAATTATAATTGTTGCATTCTTTCTTGAAGACGATAATATTATGATGTTTGGATCGTATTTTACTATCTTTGAATTTCTCATGCAAAACTTATAATTCGTTGTTTCTGAGAATTATGCTTATTACTATTTTGTTAGTTATCTAGGAACTCTAGTGGGAAATATTCTCACTGAGCGCTAGCTCATCCCGTTGTTTTTAAATTTTTTTTCCAGATCCGACGTAGCTTCATACTAGCCGAACTTTTGGGTTAGGGCCTTTGGCTAAGAGGCGTTATATGGAGAGTCTCTCCTTTTGATGTTACTTTCAGCACAATTTGTTTTGTTTTGTAAAAAAATGTTTATAACGGTGAGCTTGTGGGTTGTAAGTACCGATTATATACATATATATATATATATATATTTGTTCTGATTTCTATCATCAGCATGTTTATAAACATTTTGAGATAAACTATGTGATGTGAAGTGTCAGGCTTGACCCGTGCAAAAGACTTGTCTCGTGCACGGGTCGCTGCTGTCGCGCACCCCGCATTTACAAATTTCTGCTGTAATTTTGGGGCGTGACAGTAAGATGGTATCAGAGCCTAGGTTTCGACGGTAAAAGCCTTGTAGGGCACGTTAGCATAGTGTATATGCGCTAGATGAGTGTTATCGTATGGATCAACTATGTGATATATATGCATGTATACATATGTATATACATGTATGCATAGAAATATTTTATAGTAAAGCCTTTTAGGTTTGTTAAGTAGTGCTTAGATGATTATTCTATTTCACTTTGTCCTTTTTCTTCAGTGTGCTGATGGATGGTTCCCTTTTTTGTAGGATGGCAAGAACCAATTCATCTTCCAGTTCATCATCTATCCCGTCCAGCTCTATAATTTATGTAGATAGCTCCTGGGAACCCAGCTTAAGAGACTGAGGATATACTTCTGATGAAACTGACCCAAGATTGATAGTAACTAACCATATGACCCCAAACTCATCGGAGATCGAGCCTGTAGAAGTTATTATGATAGATTCATCAGAATATGTCGTTGATCATGCTGAGGATGAGGATATAGCAGTAGAAGTTATTCCAGTTGATTCATCACCTTCAGAAATCATTATAATTTCATCCGACCCCTCTGATATGGAGTTCCTTGTAGCCCAGGTTCCTAGTGACGACTAAGGACTTGTCCCCTCAGAGGATGAGTCGAATACCCTGGGGATTGGTCCAGACCTCGATCTGGAAGAATGGGGGATTTCTGGCATTGATCCTGACCCCATGTCAGACTCCGACCATAGCCAGGACACAGAAGAGACTGAACCGACCGAGGAGTCTAGCTCTAGCAGCTCCTCTTCTTCGAGGAAATAGAGTATAATTGTTAGGACAATTTTGTAATATCAGTATATGAGTTTTCGTAGTCACTCTTTTGGTATATGTAGGATAGGATATTTTGGTAGAAAATATGTATACATATGTAAACTCATATATTCAGATATGTGTATGAACTAAAAAGTTAAATATTAATAATATACTTTTGGTTTGTAAATACTGATTTGTGATATTATGTTGAGTAATGATTGAGTTCATAATTACTTAATTTGCATATATGTAACTGACTTAGAAATTATTTCTTGTATAATAGTTGACCCAAATATTTTATTATTTATAGGAAGATATGGTTTTAGGTAATGAGCAAACCCCTTCTAACGGAGATAGGGATTTAAATCAGATGATAGGTGAAATGATGAGATCTAGAATTGCGCGTGCATCCACCTCGGGGAACTCAATAGACAACTATGCATTAATGGATCTGCTGCAAGCGGTGATACCTGTAGTCACTAGACAATAAGATCAAATCGATCGTAATCGGACGAATGGTCAAAACGAGGAGCACTCAAAATTAAGAAGTGGCATGGGAGAATTCAAGAAACTATCTCTACCTAGTTTTGAGGGAACAACTGATCCTATGATTGCTGAGCACTGGATCACAGAAATAAAAAAGGTCTTCACATACATAAGATGCCCTAAAGAGAAAAATATGGATTATGCAGTATACATGTTAAAAGACCGTGCTTCCGGGTGGTGGCAAATGCAGGTCAGAACCTTGGGTGAGAAAGCATACAAGATATCATGAGAGGAGTTTAAAAGATTTTTTATGAAAAGTATTTTCCTTCAACTGTTCGCAAACAAAAAGAACAAGAGTTTCGAAAATTGGAGCAATGTGATAAGACATTAGCTGAATATGAAGAAGAGTATTTATTTATCAAAATTTGCCACTCACTTGTTGGGTAAGGAGGAGGATAGAGCACGTCGCTTCGAAGAAGTGCTTCGACTGGACATTCGAAAGGCGATCAGTGCATTTGAACTTTCTACATATGGAGAAGTATTAAAAAATGCCTTATTAGTTGAAAAAAATAAAATTGATACAAAGCCAAAGAATGAGACGAGCAGCTCCTACCCAAAGAAACGGTTCTGGAAGGATAATCGCGGTGGAAGAAATAAGAATTGGAAAAACAAAAAGTAAAATTTTGGACGCAGAGAGGAGCAATTTCCTAACCAGAAAACTTTGAGATGTGATGTTTGTCATAAACCTGGGCATGAAGCGAAAAACTGTCAGAGAAATACTGGAGTTTGTTTAAGATGTGGTTAGAAGGATCACAAAATAGCAAATTGCCCCCTACAACAACCATCTAAGAATACTTTCCAGACTGGCCAACCCAGTGGTGGTAACAAGCATCCTCAAACCAAGGCCCGAATTTATTCTCTGACTGAGAAGCAGAAGCAAACAAAGATGTGGTGACAGGTACACTAACTTTTGCGTCGATTCATGCTCGAGTACTATTTGATTCTGGTGCATCGCATTCCTTTATTGCTGCACAGTTTGTTAAGCGAGTACTATTTGATTCTGGTGCATCGCATTCCTTTATTGCTGCACAGTTTGTTAAGAGAAACAAATTATCATGTGATACCCTACAACGGTGCATCGCATTCCTTTATTGCTGCACAGTTTGTTAAGAGAAACAAATTATCATGTGATACCCTACAATAAGAATTGCTTGTTAGTACACCCGGGGGTAGCATATTAGTATCAAATCAAGGTTATAGGGGTAAAATTTATACTCTCGACAAGGAACTCCCCGTAAAATTAATGATGCTAGAAATACATGATTTCGATATCATATTGGGGATGTATTAGTTATCATTAAATCATGTTTCTATTTTATGTCGAGAAAAGAAAGTAGTATTTAGATTTCCTAACCAACCAGAATTTTGTTTTGAGGACGAAAAGTCTCAAGAACCCTTAAAAATCATCTCAGCCCTTAAAACACATCGAGCGCTGAGGAGTGGATGTATGTGTTATTTGGCTTCAGTTGAGATGGTTGATGATGAAAAACCAAGCTTGGAAGAAATACCAATTGTCCGAGAATTTCCAGAAGTATTTGCCCCCAGATAGAGAGGTTGAATTTTTAATTGACCTAGTACCTGGTATGAGTCCTATTTCTAAGGCTCCTTATCGAATGACACCTACTGAATTGAGAGAACTCAAGATACAACTGCAAGAACTTTTAGATAAAGGCTTCATTCGGCCGAGTGTGTCACCCTGGGGTGCACCAGTGTTATTTGTGAAGAAGAAAGATGGAAGTATGAGATTGTATATTGACTTCCGTGAGTTGAATAAGGTAACCATTCGGAACAAGTACCCATTACCAAGAATTGATGATCTATTCGATCAACTGCAAGGAGCTCAAGTATTTTTCAAAATTGATCTTCATTCTGGTTACTATCAATTAAAAATCAAGCCAGAAGATGTGCAAAAAACTGCATTTCGAACCCGCTATGGTCATTATGAATTTTTAGTTTTACCATTCGGGCTCACAAATACACCTGCAACATTTATGAATCTTATGAACAGAGTATTTAAACCTTTCTTGGATTGGTTTGTTGTGGTATTTATTGACGATATTCTGATATATTCAAAGAGTAATAAAGAACATGAAGAACAATTGAGACAGGTGTTGCACACATTAAAGAGAGAACAACTATATGCAAAACTTAAGAAATGTGAATTTTGGTTGGAGAAGGTAGCATTTCTTGGGCATGTCATCTCTAAGGAAGGGATTTCTGTGGACCCTGAAAAAGTAAAAGCTATTGTTAAATGAGACAGTCCGACTACTGTAACAGAGATCCGTATTTTTCTTGGTATGGCTGGCTACTATAAAAAATTTGTGGAAGGATTCTCCCGTATTGCTTCACCTCTAACTCGTCTTACTCAGAAGGGAGTTAAATTTATTTGGTCAGAAGAATGTGAGAAAAGCTTTTAAGAATTAAAAAGTCGATTAGTGTATGCTCCAATACTTGCATTACCCAATCGGGAGACAGGCTTTGCTATCTATAGTGATGCCTCTAGAAGAGGATTGGGATGTGTACTTATGCAAAATGGAAAAATCATAGCATATGCTTCAAGACAGTTAAAGCCTTATGAACAAAACTATCCTACTCATGATCTTGAGTTAGCGATAGTAGTGTTTGCTCTCAAAATTTGGAGACATTATTTATATGGAATACATTGTGAAATATATATTGACCACAAGAGTTTGAAATATATATTTACCCAGAAGGAGTTGAATTTACGGCAAAGAAGATGGTTGGAACAAGAGTTTGAAATATATATTTACCCAGAAGGAGTTGAATTTACGGCAAAGAAGATGGTTGGAACTTCTGAAAGATTATGATATGACCATCATGAATTTACGGCAAAGAAGATGGTTGGAACTTCTGAAAGATTATGATATGACCATCAATTATCACCCTGACAAGGCAAATGTTGTTGCTGATGCCTTGAGCCGCAAGAATTCATGCAATTTAGTTTGCCTAATTACTTCTCAAAGAAAAATATTAGAGGACTTGGATTGTACTGGAATTAAAATTAGAGTCTACCAAATTGGAGTTAAATTAGCAAATATGATAATACAACCTTCTTTGCTAGATGAAGTTAAAGCAAACAAGCAGAATGATCCTCAACTATTGAAGATAAAGAAGGATGTGGAAAAAGGCACTCGAGGAGAATTTAAGATACATAAAGATGGATCATTGAGGTTTGGAACTAGAGTTTGTGTGTCTAACATACCAGAGATAAAGAAAAGATTCTAAAAGAGGCATATCACTCTCTGTATACTATGCATCCTGGATCAACAAAAATGTATAAAGACCTCAAGGAAATATATTGGTGGAATAATATGAAGAAGAAAATTACCACCTATGTTGCAGAATGTTTCACTTGCCAACAAGTAAAGGCTGAGCACCAAAGACCAGCTGGATTAGTCCATAACTTAGACACACCAATGGAAAAATGGGAAAAGATCACCATGGATTTTGTCACTGGCCTTCCGAAATCTTTGAGAAAGAATGATGTAATATGGGTAACTGTGGACTAGTTGACAAAGTCGGCACACTTTTTACCTATCAATATGAAATTCTCATGAGAAAAGCTGACTAAAATATACATTAATGAGATAGTGAGATTGTATGGTGTACCAATATCAATAGTTTCTGACCGAGGTCCTCGGTTTACATCAGAATACTGGAAAAATATGCATAGAGCTCTGCAGACTAAACTAAATTTCAGCTTAGCTTACCATCCACAAATAGATGGCCAATCAGAACGAACAATTCAAACACTGGAAGATATGTTGAGATGTTGTGTACTGGAAATGAAAGGGTCGTGGGAAGATTATCTGCTTTTGGTCGAGTTTGCATACAATAACAGTTATCAAGCTAGCATTCAGATGACACCATATGAACTTCTTTATGGAAGGAAGTGCAGGTCTCTTATTCATTGGGATGATGTTGGAGAAAGGAAACTTCTTGAACCAGAATTGGTACAAGCAATTGATAAAATTTAATTAGTTCGAGAACATATTCGCACAGCATAAAGTCGTCAGAAGAGTTATGCTGACCAAAGAAGAAGAGAATTGGAGTTCCAGGTGGACGATTATGTTTTCTTAAAGGTTTTGCCTACCCGAGGAGTGAAAAGATTCGGCATTCAAGGGAATATAAGCTCGAGATTTATCGGTCCTTTTGAAATTCTGGAACGTATTGATCCAGTAACGTACAGACTAGCATTACCACCAGCCCTGTCTGGAGTACACGATGTATTTCACATATCGATGCTTCGAAAGTTCATCTGAGATCCAAATGAGATCGTTAAGTTGTCTCCAGTGGAGCTCAAGCCAGATTTAACCTATGAGGAAAGACCAGAATGTATTGTGGATTTTAAAGAACAAGTACTTAGACACCGAATAATCAAATATGTGAAAGATCAGTGGAAGAATCATTCTGAAAGAGAAGCTACTTGGAAGACTGAGGATTCTATGCGAGAGATATACAGAACTCTTTCGAAATATAGGTATGTTAAGTTTCGAGGACGAAACTTTTTATTAGGTGGGGAGAGTGTAATAGCAAGAAAAATATAAATAAATAAACAAATAAATAAAATAATTATAATATCTTGTGGCAGAGATTTTCTCCACCGCATTATCAAGTCGGTAAAATTTCACCGCCTCCCAACAGTATTTAAGGGAGGAAAAGGTGAAAAATTCGGGTAAAAAAAGGGAAGAAGTAGAAGAAGAAGAGGAATGTGACAGTGAAAAAAAAGGGAATCTAAGGTAATTTATTTTCTATTCTCTTTTATCTAATTAGTTTCTAATAGGATAGTGATTATGATGAACAAGTTCGATTTTTGAAATACCTATTAAGATTTTATGAAAAGAGAGAGAGTACTAACCCTAGATCCGGCGGTTCTTATCGTCGGCGGCTCTTCATCGCCTACGATCCTACCTCCATGGTGAGAGAGAAAGAGATAGATGCTCTGATGCCAGACCAAAAAAAATGAAAAAAAGAAAACTTACTTGACCGTCGGCGTTGAGGAGGGCTCACCCTCGGGTGGTCCCTCCGGCGGCGGAGCTTGAGCAGCCGCGCCAACTTGACGCCGCAAAGGAGGAAAAGAGAGAAGGAGAGAGGGGGAGAGAGAGAGAGAGAGGAAGAGAAGAAGAAAGAAACAGAAAAAAAATGAATGATGAGGAGAGAAGTAACGGGAAGAAGAAGAGATAAAGGAGAGAGGAAATGGGAAAATTTTAGTTATATAGCAAAATTATTTTGGGACCCTTGTTATTTGCTTTGTTTACAAATATGTCCAATTTGCAGATAAAGATATCACTTTTGGGCTGGATTAATTACTCATAATCCCCTACCTCATCATAAGTTAGAAATAAATCTATATCTACCCTATTTAGGGATTTTAAACTGTTAGGGATTATATTTAAAATTATTAGGCTCTAGATTATGAATTGATGTACCTATAATATATATTTGTTCTGAATTAATAATTAGTTCTATATCTTATATTATAGGATCTGGTTGATATTCAGGAGGATAATATTTTGGGAAAGTCGTGTCCACTTAAGGTGAGTTCATTTCTCACTAGTATTTTATAATATAAAATTGCATGAATATTATATTTGATTTATCTTGTAATCGAAAAATAATATATCATTTTCATGTATATAAAGATTTGATCTACCTTTGTTGTGGCGTAAACCATAAATATGATATTGTTTCGTACAAGATATGAAAAATCAATTTGATTTTATACGAACTATGAAAAGCGAATTGGCTCTCATGCAGTTTCAACAATTGTAAGCATTGCTTTATCTAAAAGTTTTGATGAAGTATTTTGAACATATTTCAACTGTTTAACGGATTCAAAGATTTTCTGTGATTTGGTATCTGATTAAAAAAAAAATCGTAAACTGTCTTAACTGGGATAAGAAGTTTTATCTTGTCAACTTCATTTGAAAATATCTGTAAATTCTGAGATGCAAAATATTACTTATTGGACATGTGATCTCGATGTTTTTAAACCCTCAAATAGTCCACTATAAATTATTTCTACCTGCCATATGGTGAATGCACATTTATTTGGCCCCTCTGTGTTAGCCCTTCTGTATTGGCCATTCTGAAATTTATTCTGACCCCTCTGTATTTGGCCAGTAACCTATGATAGTGTTAGGTGCATTCAATTCTCGGGAATTATCTGTCATGTGATGCGTTTTACGCATCCCCTTGCTACTGAGCTATAATTCGTAGTCTTAGTGTGACCTATGAGGTGACTTTTACATTCATGAATAACTCATCGAGAATTAAGGTTCTGATAATTGACTGTGAAATTGAGAAAATAAAAATTCTCTGGTTTTGTACAAATTAGTGGTTCTTTTCCTTCTTAATGTTTACCTTGATTCAAAAAGGGTTTGATTCCAAGAAACCCCATAGTATATTCAGTTGCACATAAGAAAGAAAATATAATTGTTGCATTCTTTCTTGAAGACGATAATATTATGATATTTGGATCGTATTTTACTATCTTTGAATTTCTCATGCAAAACTTATAATTCGTTATTTCTGAGAATTATGCTTATTACTATTTTGTTTTGAATTTCTCATGCAAAACTTATAATTCGTTATTTCTGAGAATTATGCTTATTACTATTTTGTTAGTTATCTAGGAACTCTAGTGGGAAATGTACTATTTTGTTAGTTATCTAGGAACTCTAGTGGGAAATGTTCTCACTGAGCGCTAGCTCACCCCGTTGCTTTTAATTTTTCTTCAGATCCGACGTAGCTTCATACTAGCTGAACTTTTGGGTTAGGGCTTTTGGCTAAGAGGCGTTATATGGAGAGCCTCTCCTTTTGATGTTACTTTCAACACAATTTGTTTTGTTTTGTAAAAAAATGCTTATAACGGTGAGCTTGTGGGCTGTAAGTACCGATTATATACATATATATAGTTGCTCTGATTTCTATCATCAGCAGGTTTATAAACATTTTGAGATAAACTATGTGATGTGAAGTGTCAAACTTGACTCGTGCATAAGACTTGTCTCGTGCACGAGTCGCTGCTATCACGCACCCCGCATTTACAAATTTTCGCTGTAATTTCGGGGCGTGACACAAATTGTCCCTTCGTCTTCAAGTCGAGTGAACTAAATAAGGGACCTTGTACCAATTCCATCCAAAATTCTACCATAGTGCAATTAACAACAAGGACAACCCAGTTCCCAGAATCACAGAAAATGCTACCCTTAAAAATTGTGTTTGTTTACAATTTTTAGTTAGTGAGGGGAAAGGATGGGAGGGCTGAAAAGCACATTTTCTCAACTTTCTTAACCCCTCAAAAGTGGACGGATCGAGAGGGGAGGGATTGAGTTTTAAATGATAGTTTCTAAAGATTCCAAGATTATCTGTATACTTAAGTCATATTTGTCATGTAGTTCCCCTCCCTTTCTATTCTCTACTCTAAGGGAGTGTTTGATTCAATAGTGGGCAAGTGAGCAAGAATATGATTAGGAATCCCATATTTTTTATGGATTCCTAGCTAATCCATAAAAATTTTTAAGACAATTTTATGTTGTCATGGAATTCTTTTTTTTCATTTCTATATTTGTTTCATAACATGAAAAAATAGAATCCAACTTTATAGAAACTCTCCAATTCCTATTTCTTTTGGTTGGTTTGGAATGAGAATAGGATTTGGTCTCATAATAATATAAGGTTTGAGAAGAAACATATTCCGAAAAAAGAGAGGAAGAATAGTACAAATGCGTCAGTTTTCTGCCCTAAATCCACCCAAATCATTAGGATTTGGGTTTCTATAAAATCAGCATACTTTTTCAACTTTATAGATTCTAAAATCTATAAATTTTTGGGGAACCAAACTCAAGAATAGGATTCATAAAAAATCCTTTATTTACAATTTTACCATTGTCAGACCCAAATCCTATTCCTTTTCCATAAGAATGGTGAAACAAACAGCCCCTAAACAAACACAAATCATGATTTGTGTACCCCTCTCTTCCCCTAGTCGTCATATTTGTCATGTAGTTCCCCTACCCTGCCCTCTTTCGCACCCAAACCCACCAGAATCAGCTAGTCTGAGTTCCAGCAAGCCTCTACTTAGTCAAAATTACATATTAACACAAATATATAATTCATTTGTGATCCACATATAAAAAATTCAACATCGGTGCATAACAATGAACCCATAAAAAAAATCCCAATTACTGCAACCAAAATTTACAACCGGGGTTTTCCCAAACCCCTTAGATCAACATGACCCACAACCCCAAACCGGCAAAAAGAACAACAAAACCACCAAAAGAGATCCACAAACAACAATTCCCTCAGCAAGAAACCACAAAATCAGCAGGAGATCAGTCAGTTTCAAGTTCAAACGGATACCTCTTTTGCAAGGGGGAGGCTATTGAAATCCGAAATCATCAGCTGCATCGGCTCCTAATTTCTTGTTGATGTTGTTTTTTGCAGGAATTGCTCTTGTCTTTTCAGTGAAAGAGAGGGAATGTGATGAGCTCCGTAGCAGACACATGGAGAGAAAAAGGAAACAAAGACCAAATAAGAAACGCTGAAAGAAAGAGAATTTTTTAACGCGGAATTTTTTTTTTCCCCCTCCTCCCTTAATAATGCGAAGGGGATTGGTTGGACTCGGTCCAGGCTGAGGAGGTCGTCAATTACAAGCGTCTTTATTAGGGGTCGTAATTATTTTATCTTTTCCTTTTTCTTTTGGTACCCCGGCCTCTTTGATATAGTTCATGCTTCCATAAAACAAGTGCATTAGGAGTGAGAGAATTTTAAGGGAGGTGAAACATTTGGGGGTCCAATACAAAATATGAAAGATATGGGGGGACTATTTCTATATGAAAGATTTAGAGGACTAGTTTCAAATACGAAATATGTGGAGAACTAGTTTCAAATAAGAAAGATATGAAGATTATTTTAAAAAGGAAAGATTTGGGAAGTAAATTTTAAATATGAAAAGTTAGGGACTAGTTTCAAATATGAAAAAGTTAGGGGACTAATATGAAAAGGCCTATATATGACGGTATCTTGGCAAAAGCTAGGGGGGCCACGGCCACCCTCTGTCACCCTAGCTCCACATTATTAGTGGTGCCTAACTGTACCCTAATAAAGTTTAATTAGTCTTATATATTTTTAAAATTTAATTAGCATGTGCTTAGCCAGCACTAATTACGGTACTATTAGTCCCGTGTATTTTTAAAACTATATTTTACAAAATTGATCAAAGAGGTCAATTTTGCTAATATAATCCACAAAAGGTTGATTTTGCTAATAAAGTTTCAAAAATGATCATTTTAAAAAAAAATCTAAAAAATTAGTGGAGAGACTATTATTAAATCATAACCATAGATTATCTAGTGGATGGTTATGATTTTTTTTGGTGAAAACTAGCAACGAGTGCAATATATGGTTGTACGTTGAATGTTAGATTTATAATATATCACAACCACACACTAGATAATTAAAGATTGGAATGCGAAGCAATGATCTCTCAACTAATTTTTTATAATGGCAAGGATCGAAATTGAATTGTATTTGGACTGGGGACAATTAGACTGCGTGATCCAGATTTTTTTAAAGAAAGGTGTTCTAGAGTTAAGGAATAAAAGTAAGTGGCTCGATTCTCAAGGATCCTGGTTTCTTTTTTATGCCAAGCTCATCCCTAAACCAGTTAGTTCCGAAGGAAGTGAACCAAAATAAAATTAGGTAAAGGTCAAAAATTGACTTAACAAAGTCAATTTAAGTTCCGGTTCGTTTTTTTTTCAACAAGCTAGGGCCAATACTTTGATGAGTAAGAAAATTGTAAGAAAAGTTGTATACGTCTATAATAAGGGTTTTTTTCGAAATATAATCCTGAGATTATGGGCATTTGTAAAATCGCCCCTCACATTATTATAGTTCTAAATTTGGCCCCATCAAATTGCTTCGTTGAGTCAAATATACCGTTCACCTAAAATTCTGTTAAAATTCTAGCAGTTCTTAGGGTTAAATTACCTTTATACCCCTTGTTTAGTTGTTTTCTTAGTAAAATCAGCCAAAGGAAAGCAAAATCATTGTAACTCTAGGATTGGATCCATTTTCTAGACCAATATTAAACCCGTTATCGGAAAGAAACTGTTGGTTTCGGGAGTGTAGAACCAAACATGGAATTGAAAATTACAAACAACACAAAAATCCTCTTATCGGTCGACCGACACAAGCTCATTGGTCAACCGATGGGAAGTTAAGAACACTACATGAGTTTTGGGACGGTATATTTGATAGATGAACACAGCCGAAGCATCCTTTCATACGTATTTTTTCTCTTTTTTTTTAATGAAGCGTGACCATGCATGCTTCAATAAAGAGCAAACTTGCTGAAAACGTGCAGTTGGCCGACTAACAAACAGACGAAGATTTACCTCCCCTTGGCTTGATCAGAGACAGCACAAGATGGGGCTATGTGTTTCCATATCATGTCATGCATTGCTCACAAAAGCATTAAATGAACAAATTTCTTCTTCATTACTCATTACATAATTTAACGGCAACCCATACGCAAAAAAATTAATGCAGGAAATTAACTACATGGCTACATTAGTCATGCCCCATGACCTCTGAGCGAGCCTGACGCACTCGTGAAACCGGAAACAGTCGGCAAGATGGTCGATGGCCATACCGGCTGCTTGCATAAAAGAGTAGACGATGACCGGTCCGACTAGTCGGAATCCTCTCCTGACGAGATCTTTGCTGATGGCTTCGGACTTGGGGGTCCTCAGAGGGATGCTTCTTGGGTGCTTGTGCTTGTTGATCATCGGCCTGTGGTTTACGTGGGCCCATATGTACCCGCTAAAGGATCCAAATTCCTTTGCAACCTAATGTCACAGATATAATAAGTAGAATGCAGGTATAACAAGTAGTTTCAAATTTCGGATTGATTGAAAATACACTTCTTTGTCCATGACTGTACAGTGGTTTATACTTCATAAACCATTTTATTTAGAGGACAATTTGATCTTCTTTTTCTTTTTCCAGATAATTTATCGTCATATGATTTCAGTTTATCATCTGATATCTCGATCTAACAGAAGAAATAATATATGGTTTCGAATCCGACAGGTATATATAAGTGCTACAGATCGTTGGAAGTACAAATTAATGGATGTTCTCTCCTAGCACAGAGGATGCATCTACTATAATTAACCATGAAGTTTTCTTCTACCTAATTCTATAGGGTACTGTTAGTAGAATTACTCCATAATGGAATCTAGTAGAATTTATATCATATACACTTTTGAAGCATACATACACGCCTTTCAACAACCGCATAAAGCTGTTTTTGAGAATAATTAACAACTACACTAACATCATTAAAGCAAGATACTTGTGTTAGTCACGGGCCTTTTTGTTTTAAATTGGATCACCTATGATTTCCCGAGAAGGGATTAGGTATGTTTGGACTTTCTATTAGTATCATTGGAGAGGTCATCGCAAAGTATTCTATATCGTAACTCAACTATGTTAGCGTATGGTTTATGAAGTTACAAGAATTTAGGATCTTTTTTTTAATAATTAAGCGACCGGAAATCGAACCGAAGACCGTGAGCGCCATATTGAAACCTCCCAACCATCCGGATCGCCCGCGGTGCTTGAATTTAGGATCTGCTTTTGACAACTTTAGTGTTGTTTCCTATTAACTTTTGTTTGATTTTATAGCTTTTTTTTTGTTGTAATTTTTTAGTTTAAAGTCCGTCTATAAAAAATTGATTTCTGTGTTGTAGTTCACTTCGTTTATCTGTTTCATATATAGTTTACTCTTCTATATATATTGCTAGTTGTTTTAAGTATTTTTGTTTATTTTATGCATTTTTTATGATTTGTTGTTCATTCTGCTGACATATTTATATTTCAAAAAAAAAAAAGGGTTTGATATATACATTCATGTTGATCTTTCAAAAAATCTCCATATTATTATACGGGTGAGCTTGGCTGCTTGACCCAGTATAGCCCCCCATCCGTGTGACTTGACCCCGTGTAATCACTAACTAAATAGGAAAACAACGCTGCTATTTTGCTTGCCAATGGCCCGCCGCGAGCAACTCTGCGTGGAGGGAGGCGACAGGCCAGTGTGCCAGCAGCTTTGTGGGCCGACTGGCCTGCCCCCTCCTCACAGCCCCCCTGCGAAGCCAAATAGCATTTCACATAGGAAAATGATGTTGGCTCGCGGCCGCCCAGCTCGAG
The DNA here is from genome assembly GCF_001876935.1 of Asparagus officinalis. Lineage (NCBI taxonomy): Eukaryota > Viridiplantae > Streptophyta > Magnoliopsida > Asparagales > Asparagaceae > Asparagus > Asparagus officinalis. The sequence continues at coordinate 95,089,135 of NC_033798.1, forward strand.
CGCAGCACGCAAGAGAGAAACAGGGGGTTGGAGAGTCCCACCTGTGGGACCACAGGTGGGTCCCACCCCTGTTTCTCTCTTGCGTGCTGCGCGCGAGCTGGGCGGCCGCCGAGCCAAATAGCAGCGTTGAACTAAATACATACACACGTCACATCAAAAATTTTGCGTGTAACGTATCCAGCAAAAGAAAAAGTCCGAAACACTTGCCTTTTGTATGCACTTGGCGTTGTCAACTACGCACCTCACTCTGCTCTCAGCTAAAATGAGCTCCTTGTTGGAACTTATCTCCATTATGTCCTTTTCATCCATCTTGGCTACAACGTGATGATCAAAATTTGCAAAAACTTCCCTACGTTCACGAAAACATCAAACTCTCTTTATTGATTGTGCCAATGTTTCGAAGAAGTCTAAATTACAAAGTCTAATTAATATTGTAAATAAATACCTGTATTGCTCTCTTCTTTTTAGAATCTCGGTCCAATTGTGATCGATGAGCATTCCGGATAAAGCGAGCAGCTCAAAGAGACGACTGTACGTGGATCAACCAATTACTAATGCTTTGCGTGATGATAATGCATAGTTTTGTGATCGAGCTCACCTGTCGTTGAAAACTGGGACTCCCCAACACTTATCATGGAAAGAAACATAAACTTCATCTGCATCAACAAAAGCATGCATAATTAACTACCTAACTCCAAATGTTTTTCTCTATGCATGACTCCAATAAAACATATAGACATGGTTCGATCTCTACGAATGCTAATATTATAATGACTTACAAAAGAGGCCTTCCCTATTAACCACTTATGAGATTAATGATACCGACGGTCTAGATATAGGTATATCGAGACAATACAAATTAAGGTCCCCTGTTTAATCATAAGCTTCGCCCATTTAATTCAATATCATGATTCCTCGATAAACTTTAATAATAAATACAGTTTATGAATTATAAAATAAAAAATTCCCCAATGACCTAAAATATGGGACCAACAGGAGGGACATGTGATGTGTCACTCTCCTATTGCATAATGAATTGATCATCATTAATGATTGCCAACTCATTATACAATAGGAGGGGGAAATTACCTCATATGTCCCCCATGTTGGTCTCATATTTTGGGTCCCTGTAGCAAAGATTTATAAAATAGAATAAATCACAACTATCTGGATATTTATTGAACGATTATGATTTTAAGAAATGATATGCCTATTATCAAAATAGCAATGTACGACGGTAAGCTTGCTAATAAAAGCTTTCTGCGTCTTTTGTATATATCATTCCAAATCTACCGTATTCACTAATCTATCCTTCAAATTTAAATATTTTCTAGGCAATTTTAATTTCCCTTCAGTTTTCAAATATCACTAATATAAACCCGATTAAGTTAATTAAACCTGGACCCTTCCCATCCTTATCATAAGTGGTGCCTCCTCTCTCTGCAAATTAATTATAAAATTTAAAGAAATCAATGAACTTATCAGAGATACATTAGTAATATTTTAAAATTGAGGGGAAAAAATCCATGTGGGAGAATTGAGAGGATAATTTGCTAAATACCCACAATTGGAGGATAAATTGGTAACTACGACATGTGTGGGGGTACATAAATGCAAGAAGACCAATCTTTTTATTTTTATTTTTTTGAACTTACCACTAGTTTTGGTAATCCAATTGCACCTCTTCAAACTCCCATCCTCTCCTACACACCTGACCTCCTCAACAACAACAACATCATCATCATAATCTAAATATCCTCCGTCATCTCCCGACTCGAACTCTCTCCCATAATTTCCAAACTCCCTCCTCTCAAAACACCGAAACATGCCCCGAAATGACACCGCATTTATCCTCCGATCCAAGCTAGAAACAGAGCTATTGAGGGAAGAATCATTTGAATTCTGAGAGAGTGACAAAGAAGAGAGGGTGAGACTTGAAGAGCTCTTGTGTATACTAAGGGGATAAACTCTCTGTAAATGCCTTGAAAGAGAGCACTTCCCTTGTGCAGCATTTCGCCTCTTTTCGACGTCTCGAAAGCTCGGGCTCCGCTCGATTGAGTGTCGGCCAAAACTTGGGGCCGGCATTGTGTCGGAGAGGAGGAGGAGTTGAAGTGAGAGAGATGGGTGAAGTGGTGGTGGTGGTTTAATAAACGGTTGGAGGTTGAGGTGCTAATTGCTAAAGTGTGGACTTAAGGTTGGTTCCTCCGTTTGGTAAGATATATGGTTTTCATGGTAGATTAGTGAAAGCAACTTTGCTTCTTTTGGTAAAATGGATTGAGGATCTAACTGATTTTGGAAGTGGAAGGCGTATTAGCTTGTTGAGCTTACTAGGCAAAATTAATATTTTGAGGCAATGATTGTATTCGGGGGTATTTGCAGGTTTTAATATAGGAGATTTATAGCTTAAAGGCTTGTTACTCCGTCAAAACTTCAAAACTCCGAAGTTACGGTGATAATTACATTTTTATGGCTAAATGGCATTTAATATCACAAAGTTTCCTCGTTTTAACACTTATATACTACGTGTTGTTGTTTTTAGGCAAATAAATACTATAAGTTACTTAAAATTGGCACGTTGGCACCCTAGATCATGCATACATGAAAATTATTTTCGTCTGAATGTTCCCCTATGATACAAGCATGTTAAATTTATAACTTTCTAACCATTAATATTTATTAAATCATTAAACATATTCCAACCCAACTTTAAAGTAGAAGTAAGATAAGTTTAAAAAAGAAATTTGGTAGATTTAATAGCCAATTTAATAGGTATTAATAGTTAAAAGTTTCTAAAATTAGTACATAGGTATAATAGAGAAACATTTGGATGAAAATTCTCACGTTTGAATGCTCAAGGATACTAACATGCTAATTTTAAACAACTTATGATATTTATTTATCACAAAAAAATAACTCATGGCATATAAGTGCCAAAACAAGGAAACTTTGTGGTATCTAAGTGCCATTTAGCCTATTAATTTTTATACTCTCACATGCTCTTGCAGGTTGAAGACTCTTTTATGGACATAAAGCTGGACTCATGCATATCGAATCTGGAATGCTCTGATATTATCTTAAAAGTCATGCTACTTCATCAAAACTCTGAAGTTGCGATGAGAATTGAGATTTATGTTTTTAGATTTCCAAGTCAGTAATCTCGTGTTGAAGTTTCACATAATTACTGCAAAATTTGTTAGCATTGGTTCAAGAAAAATCTCAAGTAATCAAGGGTTGGTCCAGAAGCACACCTAGATCAGCGCTAGGAGCGAGTCTTCACATTCGACATCATGGGTGTTATTATCTTCAGCAACAATTACTTCGTACAAACTCTGTCATGAACTGATCTCTGTACTTACATACGGACTAGGTTTGCATCGTCGACACTAAATCAAAAACACCGAAATTCTTAAGAGAAATGTAATGGAAGCAACGAGAAGAGAAAGACAAAAGCAGAACTAGCTAGCTAGTGTGTTTAATTAGTTGGGGGTTTATTATCATGGCAATGAGTGTTAATGGGTCCAATTTGCACGCTTAAGTCCTACTCTAGGGACTTTAGCGTGACCTCCTGCCTTAACGGATAGCAGTATCGCAGCTATAATTTACTGTTCTGCGCTAATTTTTTTCAAATTGTAGCGGGGAAAAGTCCACTGATCGACTTCGGAAACATGAAGCAAACTGAAGGTGTTGCATTTTTTATGTGGTGGTGGTTGGGTTATTGACGTGTGATTTGCATTAAAATAATAAAAGATTTAAAAATTTTCTGCAAACAACAAATATAACAAGCAATACATGCATCTCGCTATATCGTACACCATATATATATTTATGCACATGGCTTTATATTTAAAATACATACTCATAACTCAAGATAAACTAACTAGCTAGTTAATTTCCTAAGCTAGTCATTCCCCATGATCTCTCTGCCGCCTTGACACACTCGCTGAACCTAAAGCAATCAAGTTCATGATCGATCGCCATGCCTGAAGCTTGCATGAAGGAGTAAACTGTCACTGGACTCACAAGTCTAAACCCTCTGCCCACTAGGTCTTTGCTTATGGCTTTAGACTTTGGGGTTTTCGAAGGAATATTTGTGCGGACAAATTTTCTAAACCAACCTATTTGGACTTTTATTCCCAAAAAACGACCCCATTCAAAAATAATTGCAAAAACCGACCTGGTTTCAGCCTCAGTGCTGAAACCAGGTCGGTTTTTAAAAAAAACTCTCCGAAACTTCACGGGAGTTGAACTCTCGTGAAGTTTCGTAGTTCAAAAAACTTCACGGGAGTTCAACTCCCGTGAAGTTTCGGAGAGTTTTTTTCAAAAACCGACCTGGTTTCAGCGCTGAGGCTGAAACCAGGTCGGTTTCTCTAAATAAATGTGAAACGGGTCTTTTTTTGGGAATAAAAGTCCAAATAGGTTGGTTTTGAAAATTTGTCCATATTTGTGCAGCTCCTCTATGAATGTTGCCTTCGATTTTTTATAATAGGCTTGTGATTCACATGGCTCCATATGTACCCACTGAAAGATCCAAATTCTCCAACAACCTGTTTGGGGGCACGCGTAAGGGTGAAATTTAGGTATTTATGCAACAGTATTATTAATGCTAAACTAATTACAAATATTAATTATTCTCAAAGCTACATGTTTGTATCTAATATTAAATAGTGTTGCTTAGCTGTAGCTGGCGAAGTGTGTTGGGGTTTTGCATCAAGTAAGATAATCACACTATAGATCTCATACTGTATTTATACTATAAGAAAATCTAAAGTAGATCCCATAATTTATAAGGAAGGATTGAGAAGTTAGCCTTATGTTTTAAGCAAAAATTCTCAAGTTCGATAGACTGCTACATATGTTACAAATAAAGTACAGTAAAGTTGTTCAAACTACGCTTGTTTAAAATTAAAAATAGCTTGTCAACAATAACAACAAACTACGGAAGAGAACAAAATATAGTTTTACATGATTTTTCTCACTGAGCGTAAAGTCTAAACACGAAGGGGGGATTTTTTTTTAAAGGAAGATGATTGCCTTGGATCCCGTATTTGTTCTTAAGGGCCTTTTAGAGGATTATTATCTGTATAAGACTGCTATTGATTAGGATGGTTAAATTTGCATGGGCTAAGCTAATGTGGACATTATACGGGCTTGGCATTTGGGCATTTAAATATGGTCGCCCTTGCTCTTTGCTTCTTGTCATGGGAGGCCCATAAAATGGTAATAGTGATTTGGATCCAACGATGAAGCCCAACAGCATAAGAAAAAGGGTTTTTATATCAAAAATCTTTACTTTTCCCCAAATTGATACTTAGATCCAGATACGGCTCGGATATGATGCTTATCATATCTCCGCATACCCATCTTGGATACAGATACGGATACAGATATACCTCGGTAAAGAAAATTCATAACCATATCCGCTAAAATTGGATACAGTTACGGATATACATGCAGATATATAAGCGGATATGCATGCAGATATAAAATGGATATGAGAAAACTAGTTAGTATTGAGAAAAACATAGTTCATGTGATACAAAAAAATTCGTTAATATGTTTATTATAGCTGAAAAATTAAGAGTAGACATCTTGATCATCAAAATTAACCACAAATACATAATCTAAGAATCGAAACTATCGTAAGAGTATGACTAATATGTATTCGGATATTTCGGATACGGATACAGATATTTCACTACAAAACCATATCCGCATTCATATCATATCGGTTATAGATTTGAGTAACCATATCTGTATCCTAACGATACGATTACAAATATTTCCTCGGATACAGATACGGCTTAGCACCCCTACTTACCACCTTTAAAGTTTTTTCAGATATAAACCATCTTTACTTGCTAACATATTTGCAATATCACACCTAATCCAGTTGTCAACCTAAAAAATATGCGAAATCACCGTTTTACCCTCAGTATTTTCTTATTTTTTCATCTCCTTTCGCAAAAATCCTAACCGTAACCCTAACCCTAACCTCCTCATCCTTCTCTTCTCCCAGTCTTTCCTCCCCCTCTCTCTCGTCCTCCATCTTCCTCCCTGACGTCCTGCTCTCCCATTCCTTCCAAGTAGGAACTAGAATTAGGGTTAGGGTTAGGGTTTGGAGGAGGTGGCGGCTAGGGGTTAAGGTTATGGTTTTGCGTGAGGTTGCGGCCATGTGCTAAGGTTAGGGTTTGTAGAAGAGGAGGACGGAGGAGGCCAGGGTTAGGGTTAGGGGTTGGAAGGAATAAGATAGAGGTAATGAGAATATTTGACTTTTTGTGGGTGAATGGTAAAAAAAGGTGTGATATTCCAAATATGTTAGTAAGTAAAGATGATTTACATTAAAAAAACTTTAAAGGTGATAAGTATCAATTTGGATAAAAGTAAAGATGGTTTTGATGTAAAAACCTTAAGAAAAATTAAAATCTAGGAGTGGCTTCCTCTATTTGTGTGTGAGGTTCTAATAATAACCTCCTTAGCCTAAAAACTAAAAACCAATATCATCCATTGGATCTAGATGAATCCAATGGCTGAGAGTCAATCAAACAGTCAACAGACACATGCATTAATTACCTCAACGAACACAAATCTGGATTCACTGCAGTGAATCTGGATTCACTGCAGTGAATCTGGATTCACTGCAGTGAATCTGGATTCACTGCAGTGAAAAACGTGTTCGTTGAGGTAATGAATCTGGATTTACTGCAGTGAAAAACGTGTTCGTTGAGGTAATGAATCTGGATTCACTACAGTGAATATGGATTCATTGCAGTGAAGGACGTGTTCGTTGAGGTAATGAATCTGGAATCACTGTAGTGAATCTGGATTCACTGCGTTAAAGTAATTAATGCATGTTTTTAATGAGGTAATTAATGCATGTGTCTGTTGACTGTTTGACTGAATCCTAGCCATTAGATGATATTGGTTTTTAGTTTTTAGGCTAAGGAGGTTTTTATTAAAACCTCTCCCTATATATATATGAGAGAAATGGAGAACCTTGGTACCAAGTTGCTTCAAGCAACTTGGTAGTGATGTGGCTTAATCTTGCCCCTACATCACACCTCGAAGATAGAGCCTCAACTACCCTTCACAAACTCCAATGTAGATGTAGGGATAAGATTAGGCCACATCACTACCAAGTTGCTTGGAGCAACTTGGTACCAAGTTTCTCCATCTCTCTCTACTCTTCCTCGTCTCTCTCTCTCTCTTCTCTATATATATATATATATATATATAATAATATATATATATATATATATTATATATTATATATATATATATATATATATATGGAAAAGTGAATCTAAGGTACACCCCTAGGCTCCCACCTAAGGACGCGGCCTAGAATCACATCATTTCCTAAATTTTTTTATGATCCGCTCCGTTGAAACTTGATCTACACGTTCTTAAACCCAAACACACTAATTTTGGGGTGAACCCGTTGTGTTTTGACCATTCGTTGAGCCGTGCAAAATTCATTTCATTCGAAACCGTTAAAATTGCAGTGAGTGGATAAAGGGTCAAAACACGACGGGTTCACCCCAAAATTGGTGTGTTTAGGTTAAAGAACGTGTAGATCAAGTCAACGGAGCGGATCGCAAAAGAAGAAATGATGATTTAGGCCGGTTTTTAGGTGGGGCCTAGGGTGTCACCTTAGATTCACTTTTCTCCATAATATATATATTTATATATATATATATGTTTTCATTTATTCTTACTTCTCATACAAAACGAAAAGAAATTAATGCAGAAGAAAGCCTTGTTTGAAAATAACTTCTCAGCTAACCTCTAGGTTGTAGCTGGGGTGTTGTCATCTCTAGCATTTTATACATTGCACTAAGTAACGAGTTGATTAGAGTTTTCTAAGAAATCTAAGACTTTTTATTAAAGAATAATGGTTTTCTTTTAGTTTTTACTTTAGTTCCATTTTATGTGAAATCCAAATACTTGCCTTTTGTACGCACTTGGCGTTGTCAATTATGCACCTAACCCTGCTCTTGGCTAATCCAAACTTCTTTTTTGAAGTTATCTTTATTATATCTTTCTCGTCCATCTTGGCCACGACATTAGGATCAAACTTTGCAAACACCTCCCTGCTTCAACCTCATAATATGCCCATAGAAAAACAAAAGAAAAGAATAAGTAAGGAAATAAACATATATGCTTTTGAAGATTAGTTGAGGGTAAGGCCAAGTTATCTGTGATAAAGGTGGCAAGAAGTTAAAAATACTAGAAATTTTAGAGGAATAATCTTGTCTATCTTGAAGCATTAACAAGATTACAGTAGATATTGAATTAAAGATTTGATGGAAGGTTTTTTATTAAAAAAAAAGATTTGATGGAACATTTCTAACATTACAAAAAGGGGTCAATCTTATTCAAAAAGGCCCAATTGTTGATAGACCACCTTACTATCGCCCAATGGTGGATAGATCCCGATAGTTCTATTGTTGCTGGTAGAGACCGCACACGAACTTTTCTGACTCCTTCACCCTCAGAGTAAAAGAAAATTAGTTTTTTTTTTTGACAAAAAGCTCTTTTGAGAGTGAAAGGGTTCAACAAAAAAAAAACACTCCGGGTCTATCTATAATTGGAAATCTATAATTGCAGATAGTAAAGGGGTCTATCTGCAACAATAGAACTATATGTGATCTATTTGCAAATTAACCCCTCCAAAGATAGCACTACGGAATCAAAAGTTCTAATACCAGATGAGACGACATACCGGTACCACTCCCTTCTCTTTAGAATCTGGGTCCAATTGAAATCAATGAGCATTCCCGATAGTGTTAGCTGCTCAAATAGCTGGCTATTGACCAATTCATTATAAAAAGTGTGTTAGATGTAACGATTCAACAATTGTTTTTTCATAAGAACTAATAAGGAGGATAATTCCTAGCAACATCCAATTAATACAAAAAGACTCTAAATTGTAAAACTCCTACCTAGCTAGAACTTGTGAGCTCCTTCAATATTGTTAGGGAGGCTCACACCTCCAAATTACCTTAATTTTCTTTATAAAATTTGAGACTAAGAGGATTGATTGTGTAAAAACAAACAAATTATTAACATGCTAATAAATAAAATAAAATAAAATAAAATATTGAGAAAAAAAAATCATGCAAATAAAAACGGAGGCTCACCTATCATGAAAAACCGGAACACCCCAGCATTTATCATGGAAAGAAACGTAGACTTCATCTGCACCATAATATTTTATCAAAAACAAGAGCAAAATATATGTTAAATGACACTATAATAATTTAATCGATTGTTTTTCAGTAAAGAAATTCATCATTTTTGTAACGAGGATACTTATCTATATTTGTTTTTAATTATTGTTTTTAGATTTTGATCCTCTCTACTATCAAAAGTTCTAATATTCATAGGCTAGAATTTTCCCTTCCCAAGACTAAGGACTTCAAGTATAATGGTGGTTCGGATCGATGAGTTAGTAACCGTACGTGACTACGTCGAAACCATATGTACCTGCTCATTTGAAAGAAGCAATTAAAAATGTTTGGATATACCCTTTTACTTTAAAAAGCTTTGCAGACAGACAATTTTAATTCGTGACTCGTATTATAAGGGCGCCCCCATAAGTGTAATCTTATCAAGAGGCGAAGGATCGAGGATCTCAACCAATTAAGTGAAATTTAAGCAGTCAAAAACATCAAATTATTTTATGAGAATATGAAGAGGCTAAAGTCGTACGTACCTAATTAATACGTCCTTCTTCAAAATTTTAAGAACTTGGAAACTTATCTGTAGTAGATTTTGTTAACTACACATGGGAAAAAAAGAACAATTTTTCAAAACAGTCTCATTTAGATTTTTATTTTTCAAAATCGACTGTTTTTTCTTTTATGAACAATTTTTCAAAACAGTCTCATTTAGATTTTTATTTTTCAAAATCGACTGTTTTTTCTTTTATTTATCAAAACCGACCCGATTTTGTGATTAACAGTCTAATTACTATCCTAAATAGTCGGGGTTGCCAACCCCGACTATTTAGGACATTAATTTTTAGGGTTTAAGGCCTTTAATTAGGGTTTAACACTATCCTAAATAGTCGGGGTTGGCAACCCCGACTATTTAGGATAGTAATTAGCCTGCTAATCATAAAATCGGGTCGGTTTTGATAAATAAAAGAAAAATCGGTCGATTTTAAAAAATAAAAAACTAAATGGGCCTGTTTTGAAAAATTATTCGGGAAAAAAAAATACATAAAACGATACTAGTAACAACAATCAATCCGAAAGGAAAATTAATAAAAGCAAGTAAAGCCCTGTGCAGCTTATGACGAGGAAATCATGACATATTACCGACATTTATTAGGGGAGGTGGGAAGTAAACAAGATGATGACACTGGGTACAGGCGGACAGTCTATTTATTTTAGAAAAACGAGCTGCAAGTTAGGGCATCTCCAACAGATTCTCTAAAATTTTCTTCAAAATGGGGAAGCAAAAGTCATATTCTTCAAATTATTTTTTACACCAACTCCAACAGCTTTCCCATTTTGAAGAATCACTTGTTTCCTCCAAAATTTGAAGAATGTTGTAGATTTGGGGAAGCTTCCCTATTTTTTCTCCTTCATCCCTATTTTGGGGAACGAGATGGGGAATCTGTTGGACCAAAAATCTAACTAAATTCTCCAAAAGTGGGAAATGGGGAAGCTGTTGGAGATGCTCTTACGGACTTGTGAGCTCTCCATCCTACATCAATGTGAGCAGCAAGAAAGCAAAAGCCTCTATTTCTTAATTAGCAGCCCATTTTATTGAATTGGTTGGCTTTTGCCCAATAGGGATTCAACATAATTAATTATGTAAGTAGTTATACAAGTTGGGCGCAATTTAGACAAAACTTTAGCATTACCACTGAACTCAGTAACCCAACCGCATCTCTTCCTTCCATCAGCATCACGTAAAACAACATCTCCCCCTCTCCCAGCAACATTCCCAAGGGAAACCTCTTTCCTCCCCCGTGAGCCGAAGAAAGTACCCCTGAACGAAGCTGAAATTCTCCGCACATGATCCCACCTCATCAGACTGCTCCCGCATTCGAGAGACACGGCAAGATTTGGATAGTTTTCGCTGATTCTCGGTGCTGCACGCTCTGTTCGATGCCTGTTCGTCCTTGACAGTTGTCGGCTTCCGGGGCTTTGAGTCGTCGGCATTGCAAGCTTAGGGCTCAAATAATTAGTGCATGGTACTGTTTAGGACAACCTAAGCATCTTCCACGAATTTAGTAGCCATGCATAGGTTTGGTCGGTAGGATATGGATTTCATGGTAGATGAGCTAAGGCTGTTGAAGACATTGCTTAGTCCTTTTCGTGCAAAATATTATTAATTTGTGTAGTCAATTTAGACTTTGGGAGGTTCGGAGTTTGTTATTTTGTTGGGATTAGTATATATAGTTGGCTTTGCAAGACTTCAGTGAAAGCTGGTATTATTATTAATTATTATCCTTAATTTCTTTCGGCATGGTTCTAATTATTATTAATCTATATATAAGAAGACTAGAGTTTAGTGCCTAAGTCTTTGGCTAGGTAGTTGCCATGCAAAACACCCTATAAAACTTTCTTATCCTATCCGATTTGGAACAATAAACACGTAATAGCAACCTCAACAAACATGAGATCGATGTAGCCAATGAATGATTGTGTAAGGCGATAACAGTACTAACTAGTTGTGTTGATGATAAAAATGATGAATACAGAGATAAACATGATGACTTAAAAATCTAATAACAAACTGCTAAGATGCTTGATGCTAACTATAGAGTTGACGTCCCAACAATATTAATGCTTGACGCTAACCACGTGGAAGGGACATCACCAGTAGCAAGTGCTTGTGGTTACATCTTTGAAACACTCCATCTAATTAATGCTCATTCTCAACAATAACCAAAGTGGCAGAAAAATTCCTCAGAGACCAATAGGAGGGACAAGTGAGATGTCCCCCTTCTATTGGATAATGAGTTGGCCATTATTAATGACGGCCAACTCATTATCCAATAGGAGGGGGACACCTCACTTGTCCCCCTTATTGGTCCCATATTTTACGTCCATGTAGCAAAACTCAAAGTGACATCCTCATGAAGAAGCATATATTTATGACAATTGTAGACAGAACAGTCAATAATAGAGGAGCTCTTTGAGCAAGCGTGAGAATGATATAAAACGGGAGAGTTTCATTGTCACTTCAGGTTGAAGCTCACATATCACACGTGCATGAAGCAATAGAGGCTTTGGATGCAGCAATTTCAAACTTCATCCAAAGTGCTAGCTAGCATGGAACTTTTAACCACCTATGCATGACAAAAAGAGATTCAAGTTCTATGTGTTGGATAGAGAATTCCTAATCTATTTTGGTAACATGAGGTTATTAGGATTCCTAGTCTATTTTGGTAACATGAGGTTATTAGGATTCCTAATCTATTTTGGTAATAGGTTATTAGGATTCCTAATTTGATTTGGTTTTGGTTTAGAATTCCTAGTATGTTTATGATTTTAGGATTTCTATATATATGGAACAATTGGAAGAGAAAATTGGTGGAGAAGAAAAATTAGGGATATTTGGAGCACAGAAAAGAGGTATTTTCTGAGCTATTTGTTTAGGGTTTTGTTTGGAGAGATTAAGAGCTTGTTGGTGAGATTAGTTTGTTCCTTCGAGTGATTTGTAATCTCAGTTTGTACTCTTTCTCTATTAGTGAAACCTCATCCCCTTCTTGCCCCGTGGACGTAGGCAATTGCCGAACCACGTAAAACTATTGTGTTTGGATTTGTGCCGTTGTTTTGATTTGTTTGGCCTTTATCTCGACGTTTGTTTGATTTGGTTCTCGAAGCACGCCCGTTTGGTTGTCACGCTTCCGCGACGCGCACAACAAATTGTTCACAACTCAAGTAACTTGTGTAGGTTTAATGTGCAACTGCTGGCTGCGAATGCCACTAGTTAGCTGCTAGCAAGCACAGTTAGGAAATAAAAGGTCGTGTTCATTAGATACAAGTACGAAAGTGAGAAGTATATAGATTGTGATCACAATTTTTTTAAATAATAAAAGATGTATAAGATTCCATCAGATAAGGGAGAAATACTTTCAGATCTGTTTATATTGAAATCGGTTTGCATCTCTAATTCTTATCTCGTATTGTTTTGTTGTGCTTCGTTAGCATTACTCTTATCTCAGTTAAAAACTTAAGGGTCTTCTATTTGGTGTTCATTCAGGCATTTAGGGGCCTTCCAAGGAGGCATCATTGGAAGGTAAATTGGTATTTTGGTTTCCTATGTTGGGGATTATTCTAGGCATTTGTGGGTTGCAACCAAATCCCGTTGGTTTTGAAGTCCTAGTAGTCAACAACAGTTGAAGAAGTGTATTGGGGGTAAGGTGAAGGTACTTCATTCTGGTTGTAGAAGAAGGTACAAGAGGGACCTACTGTATTTGTGCCGAGCTCATGGCAATAGGAGACACTTTATTGGTGTGGAAACTTTGAGGCGACAAGGCGAGATGGCAGATTTGGGCAGCTGTTCCTTTCTGGAGGAGGATCGGCGTTTGATGTCGAGCATTAGCATTGGTGTGCAGGCTACGACATGTTTGGGCCGTCTCATGTATAGGTTGCCGACTGCTGCATGTATAGATATGGGAGCTGGTGGAGCTGCTTCAGATTTTGGGTTGCGTCGGATGTTTGGCTACCCAGTACTTGGTCACATCGTGGATGTGAGATTTGATCCGATAGCACATTTGGGATTCAGAGGCGTGTTTGATTATCAGGTATTGGCTTTTGACTTTGTTCTGAGCAGGTATGTCATGTTTGACTCTCGGCAGGTGGAGAGTGGTGATCAGATCTTTGGAACATCGCAGTGGGTGGAGAGTGATGCTACTCCACATTGGGAGAAAACTCCAGATCATACTGCATCATTTGGGATTCCAGCTGATGTGACACAGATCGGGAATCATGTTGATTTGGATGCAGATGATAGGTTGATTGATTCGAGTACAACTGATGGATGTAGTCTAGATATGGCCATTGGTTCATCTCAGGTGGAGATGTTTGGATTATTTCAGTTTGGAGCCATTGGAGGTGCTATCAGCCGCAGACTTGATCGTGATATTGGAGAAGGGTTGCGAACTCTTCTAGTGGATTGAGGCCTTTTGAGGCCATTTGGGTGAACTACGTGAAGGCTTGATTCCTTGGGCAAGAGGATACGTAGGCAGTCATTTATGATGCAGCCGATTTGGTGAGTAGATACCGACGTTTGGGTGAGTGTTCGTACTCCCGTTTGGGTCTCGACTTATTGTGGATTGAGTCCGTTGTTGTGGATCGTTTCACTTCGTACTGGACACAATATGTGAGGCATTTGGTTTGGTCGGTGTCGGCTCAGTTTTGGGAAAACTTCGCCGAGGTGGAGAATTGTTGGATAGAGAATTCCTAATCTATTTTGGTAACATGAGGTTATTAGGATTCCTAGTCTATTTTAGTAACATGAGGTTATTAGGATTCCTAATCTATTTTGGTAATAGGTTATTAGGATTCCTAATTTGATTTGGTTTTGGTTTAGAATTCCTAGTATGTTTATGATTTTAGGATTTCTATATATATGGAACAATTGGAAGAGAAAATTGGTGGAGAAGAAAAATTGGGGATATTTGGAGCACAGAAAAGAGGTATTTTCTGAGCTATTTGTTTAGGGTTTTGTTTGGAGAGATTAAGAGCTTGTTGGTGAGATTAGTTTGTTCCTTCGAGTGATTTGTAATCTCAGTTTGTACTCTTTCTCTATTAGTGAAAACCTCATCCCCTTCTTGCCCCGTGGACGTAGGCAACTTGCTGAACCACGTAAAACTATTGTGTTTGGATTTGTGCCGTTGTTTTGATTTGTTTGGCCTTTATCTCGACGTTTGTTTGATTTGGTTCTCGAAGCACGCCCGTTTGGTTGTCATGCTTCCGCGACGCGCACAACATTATGCTAACTATGCTTAGCAAATTAAGGAGATAAACAACATTCCTGCACAGACATGACAAGACAATACTTCTAGTTCTAGATATGGGTTCAAAATATATATTTTGTCTAGTTAAGTAAAATTTTGTAATACTGCATGCATTCACACTTTATTTGATTGCCTTATAGTTCTGTTATCTTGAGGACTGTTGCTGTGATTATTAGTGTTATTAAACTTTTAGCCAGTTAATTTGTATAACAATTATGGAATAGCATAAGGTTGTTTTTGCTTCATTTTTTCCCTCTATGTATTATCATCAAGCTCAAATTGTTACGTTCCCTTCGTGCTAGCCAAGGTGTTCAAGCGTCTTTTATTGGTTATTACCAAGCTGCAGTGAACATCAAATTTAGAATTATGATAAGATGTTAACATATATTTGAAGATATTTTCCCTCGTGGATACATAGCCTGCTAACATCGCGTCTTTCCTGTTGTTGCAATCTTTGATAGGCAGCATTTGAGTTTGTTTCGTGATGTGGAAATTGTCATGCTAAATATAGCTTAATGCCATGGGGAAACAACCACTTGCTTCCACGCGGATCTTTGCATGAACCGGTGAGTGCACTTGACCGTGCAGACATTGTCATCATCCATCATGCAGATTTGGTACATAAAACTGGCCATTCAATTCTCTTATTTGATTTTTTTCTTTCACTTATAGTCATGGGTTATAATATGTTTGTATTATAATGAAACTATTTCATGTTGTCCTTGCTCTAAATGGATATATTTGCATGCAACAGACTGTTACATTAAAGCTTACTAACTCTTGACTGGGTATATATTCTCATTTGGCTCCAAAACTTGTTTAAGTGTATCATTCATCATGAGTATGTACGTGCACTGAGAACATGTGCAGGACTAGGTAATTATTTTTGTAAAATCTCTTTTCTATTTTTATGATTGACTATTTGCACTAGAGAAAATGCGTTTTTTTACTTAATAAGATAATATTTTCTTAATTGATATTTCTTAATTATGTGATTTTTTTATTTTTCAGGCTATCCAAGATTAGGAGAGGGTGTAGCTCGAGTCTTCTTTTTGTCAACGGTTAGAGATAAAAGGATGTGTCTTTCCTAGATTTTTATTTTAATTTGTTTTAGATAGTTTCACGTATTTTTCTTTGGAACAATTGAGATATTAACTCCTGTTATTAGTATTGAATATTTGAGGATGGTGAAATTTTATTTATTGATGTTATTAATGAATGGATTTTTTTATTTTTACTTTTATTTATTATTGGGTATTTTTAATATATTTGTGTTGTGAATCTCAGTGTCATGTTGAGAATAATATAAAGGTTTTCTATGATATATGTCTATGAATGAAAAAAATTATCATTAATGTATATTAGAAATTTGCAGTGTCAATGACGGTTTTATAAACCTTATTTAGTACATCAACAAAGGGAAAGCACATCATCATTGATGGGTTACTAATTACCCACCATGAGGACTTCTACGACGGTATCCAACCGTCATTAATAGGTATTCAACGACGGGGATCTCACCAGTCGTTACACAACAACGACGGGAATGACAAACCGTCATTTTATAGTAACGACGAGAAAAAAATCCACGTCACTGATGGTAACGTTGGTGATAATTATCATCACAGATATGAACGACAGAAAAAAAATTCCCGTCACTGATGGTAACGATGGTGATAATTACCGTCGTAACTATGAACGACAGTAATATGTTCCATCGTTATAGACTCTATAACGACGGATATTATAACCTTCATGGCCCTTTAGCGAAGAAGGCTTCAACGACGGGTGACGAAGGGAGTTTTCCTGTCGTTAGCATATAATAATGAAGATTTTCAGCTCTTTAACTAAGGGAAATCCTTTCGTTAAAGACGTAATTTCTTGTAGAATGATCTACTCCTCTTTACCGAAGCTTATCTTCATTCATGAAATTGTTGAAGGAAAAACTTGACCGGTACTTCTCTGTTGCAACTGGGCTTCATATTAATCCTAGTAACAATAGTATTGTCTCCATAGCAGGGGTGAGTGATGACGCTAAAGCTGCACTTGCTAATGCATTAGGGTATGCAAAGGGTTGCTTTTCGGTGAGATATTTGAGAGTCCTTCAATCTGCCACTAGAATTTCCTAATGATCATTGCAAGGACCTATTGATGAAAATTGAGTCGACTCACCAATACCCCGTCGTCAATGTATTCATTGGCGACGGGTAATGTTCGTCACCAATGTTTTTCCGTCGCCAATACTTATTGGCAGGGAAAACATTGGTGACGGACGCGGTCCGTCACCAATAAGTTTGGTGACGGGATCAGTCCATCGCCAATACTTATTGGCGACAGACGGTATTTCCGTCGCCAATAAATATTGGCGACGACTGCGCAATCGTCGCCAATGACCTCAACTTTTAGATTGTAATGATGCATCTTCTTAATGATCCATACTTGAAATTGGATGAAAATATTACTTTTTTAATCATAGTAACATATATATTATTTATGTTGTCACAAACCTCTAATTCTTAATAGTATTAAAGTCATTGCACCCCATTCTTACTTTAAATTTCAGTCAATTAAACCATAACTTTTGTACTTATAAGATGATTATGATTAAGAAACTAGTCTCTTATCTACGTATAAGATTCCATCATCAACTTTTCACTAGTAATAAAGAGGATATTTGTGACGGGGTATTGTCGATGGATATCGAATCCGTCGCCAATACAAATATTGGCGACGGAAAATGATCAATGAGCTAGGATATGATGAGAAAAGTGAAGATGATGAGAAAATGGTGAGAGACCAATGAGGAGATCATTTTTTAATTATACGTGTTATGAACATGTAACCATATTGATATTGCTAATGATATACCAGAACTTATCATAGTCTTTTTCAATTAATTAGGAATTTTATGTTATTTTTAAGAAAGATTTTAGAATATTGAATCCAAAAAATACCCAATTTTTAGAATTTGCCAAATCCTCTCAATTGAAGAGGAATTTGACAAATTTCATAAATGGGTTGGAGAGGATTTGAAAAATCCCAATTTTATCTTTTTAGGGGAGGTAACCTCACCAAGATAGCATATTTATCATATTATAAAATTTTAGCATTTGGTAATGCTACAATTTGAGCTTGAAACAAACAAAATATTATAAATTGTAGTATTTCAAATCCTAAAATATTAATGAAACAAACAACATTTTAGAAATCCCAACCCATAATAAAAAACCCGTGGATTTCAAATCCCATGGTGAAATCCATATCCTAAAATTATAGGATTTGAAACAAACACCCCTTAAATAAAACAATGACATGTTTATTTAAAACTTTTAGGGGATATTAGGTGGAACTATTTTGTCCAGTAAAATGAAATAGTAAAGAGAT